>NC_056737.1:784153593-784311093 GCF_019279795.1 Protopterus annectens | reverse complement strand
TTTTAATCCTTTTATTTACAGCAGTTCAACAAAGGATGTTTCAATCTTTTTAATCCTTTTATTTACAGCAGTTCAACAAAGGACGTTTGTCTTTTTAATCCTTTTATTTACAGCAGTTCAACAAAGGATGTTTGTCTTTTTAATCTTTTTATTTACAGCAGTCAACAAAGGATGTTTGTCTTTTTAATACTTTTATTTACAGCAGTTCAACAAAGGATGTTTGTCTTTTTAATCCCTGTATTTACAGCAGTTCAACAAAGGATGTTTCAGTCTTTTAAATCTTTTTATTTACAGCAGTTCAACAAAGGATGTTTGTCTTTTTAATCCTTTTATTTACAGCAGTTCAACAAAGGAAGTTTCAGTCTTTTTAATCCTTTTATTTACAGCAGTTCAACAAAGGATGTTTCAGTCTTTTAAATCTTTTTATTTTCTACCTTCAAGTGACAGTAATGCAACCTGCTGTGTAAATAATGTCCCTCATAAAACTGCTTCTCTACAGAAGAGGAAAGAGGTCAAAATTGCAGGCTCTGTGGTACTGAGATATATAATCTCGACTATGCCTCAGCGGGCCTTCATTCAGGTATCTGCCCCAGGCAGTGGCAGAGCCAGCTGGGTTTGGGTGTGTGTGTCAGTGTTAGCATGTCCATCCTAGAGTCCCCTTTTCATTTGTGAGAAAGATAGTATCAAGGACTTGGGGCTGCAGTCTGCTAAGGAGGGCTCTGCAGTCTAATATGGACCATGTTTGAGCTGGAGTGGTTATGCATATGCCATCCCTGGTATGGTAAGTGGCTAGAGGAAGGGGGGGTTAAGGCTAGGATTTCTCTAAGCCCTTAGTGAGGATGATAATATAGCAGGTCACTGGCTTTGATTACTTTATGTCAGATCTCTTCACTACCCTTGCAGGTCAGGGAGGGGGAGAGAGGAAAGACTTGCTAGTGAGCTAATGGTCGAGTCTTGCTCTTTTTCTGTGTGTCCGTGTCTGGAGAGGGGCTGGTAAAAATTTGCCAGAAAGATGTAAAGGGGTGAATAAATGTGGTAGGAAAGCACAACAGTTGTAGAAAAATGTAGATAGGGAAGTGGGACAGCACATTTTCTACAGTCTGTTCAAACAAGATAGAATTAAAAAAAAATGTTCATATAAATTTAAAAAAAAAATTGCACATCAGTATGCAAGAATCTCTTAAAATGTGCTGTATACTTTTAAAGTAGCAACTGCGTTAAATTTATATCACAATAAGAACATGTTAATATAAGACAATACTCCTTTTGGTGAAATTTTGTTGTTGATTTGCAGGAAGTACACACATGCCAGAAAATTGTGGTGGCAGTCCCTTTAATGTTTCACAGATGAGCTCCTGTGGAACCTCACAAAACAGGTAGAGTTTTAGTAGACCTTTTATCTGTCTGAAAATGGAAATTAAATAAAATGTTTTACATTGTTAAAAAAAAAGGTAAACCAGTGATCTGAAGTAGGATATTCATTTGTCTGCAACCTGTGGGTTATGGATCCGATATCGGATCCGAACCGGCATAGTTTCCAGCTATGGATCCAAGCTCTCAGCTCCTCCCCTCACCCATAATGCCCTGCTCTACCCTCATGACCTCAGATCTTGTTTGCCGCGCTGGTAACTGGATGTGGTTTCTATAGCTCTCAGCTAAGTGGTTTTTCTTGTACTAAAATAGAATATTTTTGCTTTCTTTAAACTTTTTTGTGTGAAAGTTGTAGGTTTCCTATTTTTATTGACTGTTTTTAGTTTAATTTTATTTACAGTAGTATATTTTATTCCCTCCTCGCTGGTAGTGTGTGTGAGGCCTGTGTGCTTTTTATAGTTTATTGTTTTAAGTTACTTCTGTAACTTTTGGTTAATTTTGACTATGGCTGACCAGCCTAAGTCAATTTTCTCGTGGCCATAGCTCTCACCGGCTGATGGCCACACTCGGTGTTCTTGGGGTTGAACACCTCACATCTGGCTGTTCCATTTGTGCAGGGTTCAACCCCAGGGCACTGAGGATGGAGGTCCAAGCTGGTCTTGGCGGGTCTTTACCGGACTCGGCTCCGACCCCGCTCCTTCGGGACTCCTGCGGCTGCAGCTGTTCCCAGTAGCACCCCTCCTGCTCCTGGGACTCAAACTCCCGCTTCAGGACAGGAGAGGGATGCATCTAAAGGACCGGAGGGAGAAGCAGCGGGCCGAGACCTCTGTTTCGGCCCCGCCAGCCAGGCTTCTCCCCGGCTTCCTGTGGGCGGTCTCCTCCTTCGGCTCCGGTCACCTGTGTGCTTCTCACGGGTCCTGAGGAGGAGGAGACCGATCTCCGCGAGGCTATCGAGGAGGCATTCCAGGCCTACCTCGGTAGCCTCGTCGAGATCTACCCATAGCCTTTCGGATGCTGATCTGGACCGGATGATGCGAGGTTCATCCAGGCCCAGATGCAGATGGAGTGCTCTTGCCTCCCCTCGGAGCTCAACACCCTTTTTCAAGCCTATTGCTCCTTCTCCGACCCGCTCCGGGTTGAGCAACTGGAGCCGAGCAGCCGGGGAGGTCGGGCCGATAGTACTTGGTACCGGATCCGACCATGCCTCGAGTGCGTCGGACCCGATCTCGGAGCCTGGATCCGAGCCGGATCCGGGGATCAGTGCTCCGGCGCCTGTGTCGGGCGCACTGTCCCTTCGGATCCGAGTGCTTGGCGCCGGCTCGATCCACTCTTCGATCCGATCCTTTGGTCGAGGTCGGCTCCCTTCGGCTTTTGATGTAGTGGAGAGGGCTCTGTTGAGGTCTCCGGACCCCGGCACTTGCCTCTGCACTGGGCCAGGCTTCCACCATCCGGCCCCTGGGACAGCCCGCTCTGTGCCCCAAGTTGCTCCTATGGAGCAAATTGCTGCTGCGAGGACTCCTCTGACAGCCCCCAGAGGAGGCTCCTCATAGCATACGCAAAAGGAGGCACATTGACTAGCCTGAGTCTCTCACTGAAGACACGGACTTGGAGGAAGGGAAGGCTCCCCACGGTCACCCCGAGGATGTCTCCTTCGGAGACATCATGGAAATGCTCCGTATCAGGGGGTGGTCTGCCCCAAGTCTTCCTCGGACGAGTCCGTGTTCTTGGAGGCATTCAAACGGGCCCGTCTACCTCTTGGGTGTCCCCTGCCGACCCCTGGTGGACCTTATTACCACCAGGGCGTGGAAGGAACCGGACACCACGGAGCGAATTCGCAAATGACCTGATAAAATCCTTAGCCCGCCTTCTGACAGGACCCATTGGAGTGGGCCTCCTGTAGATGCCATGTTGATGGCGGCGCCACAAAGAGGGAACTGGCTCAGGAGAGTCCTCAGTCCACCCACCGAGCAAGGAGTCTCGATGATGGACCGCTTGAGGAAGCGGATGTTCAGTTTGAACTATTTGGCACATGTTATTCGGATGCAGCGAGACCTTATTAAGGAGTACGCTGCATCCCCTGAGTCCATTTCGGAGGAGGACAGAGCTCTGCACTCCACCAAAATGGCCACTCTTAGGTCAGTCACAAATACTTCTGCGGCTACTCTCCCATGCTACGGAGGGCCGCTAGAGCTGCGGGACAGGACTGGTCACTGGGCGCCAGGCCTGGCTCCGCCACTATTTTTCTGAGCCCTTCAAGGCGCTTTGATGGTTCTGCTCTGTTTGGCAAGACCGTCAGACGTTGACCCAGAGCGAGAAGGACGGAAGACGCTGTCTGCCGTCGGAATCCGCTTCTCTGCACCCCAGAGGCCCTATTCTAGGAACCAAAAGGGTCAGAAGAAGATGTGGTTCCGAAGTCGCAGCAGTCCCAGCCTGCTCCGGACAACCAGTCCTTCCGTGGCAGAGGAGGACAGGGAGGACGCCGCCCTAGAGGCAGAGGGGCTCCTAGAAACTTCGGGTCCAGGGAACCTTTCTCTGAACGGCCCGCGCAGCCCTGAGGGTTGCCCGACTGCTCTACTCTGGAGGCAGTCGGGGACGTTTGGGGCACCTAGCGGCATGGGAGTCCATAACATCGGACCGCTGGGTTCTCCAAATCATATCCAGGGATATCGCATTCTTTCCTTCACCTTCCAAAGATGAAGTCCCTCCCAGACGTACCACCCGGTCAAAGGGAGGCCGCTTTAGCAGAAATTGGCCATCTGCTAGAGAAAAGAGCCATCCAGCCCGTTCCCCCAGACCAGATCGGATCAGGGTTCTACTCCAGGTTCTTTTTAGTGCCAAAAAGACGGGGAACTAAGACCAATCCTAGACCTCTCTCTCCTGAATCTGGCAGTCCCCAAAGAAAAATTCGAATGGTCACTCTACAATCTATTCTCCCCTTCTGGGAGAAGGCCACTGGATGTGCTCGATAGATCTCAAGGACGTACTACCACATCCTAATGGACAGACGCTCCAGGAGGTTTCTCCGCTTCGGCTGGGAGCCAGTCACTACCAGTTCGGGTCCTTCCCTTTGGTCTCACCCCAGCCACCAGGGTGTTTACCAAAGTCATAGCAGTGCTGGCGGCACAGCTGAGTATTCAGTGCGTGCAGGTGTTTCCCTACCTGGACGCCTGGCTCCTTACCGCCCCAACAAGGCATCTACTTCTCTCAGCGCGAGACTCCTTTCTCCATCTTGCTCCATTTCTGGGCATCACAATAAATACAAAAAAGTCCAACCTGGCACCCACTCAGCTCTTAGATTTCATAGGGGCCAGACTAGACACAAGGAGTTTACGAGCCTTCCTCACTGCGGACAGAGTTCTAAATCTGCAGCTCCAGGTGCGGGCCATTCTCCAGTCATGTTCTGTTCCAGCGGAGTTGGTCCTGAGGGCTCTAGGGTCCATGGCTTCGTCGATAGCTCTTCTTCCTCTTGCCAGGCTCAATATGCGCATTCTACAGTGGACGCTCTTAGTACAGTGGTCATACCTTGCTCTCCCCATGCATCATCCCATAGCGATCAGCAAGGCTTGCAAGCGATCCCTCTTGTGGTGGCTCCACTCCCCGGATCTCCACGAGGGTCGCCCATTTTGTGCTTCTCCCCCTCTCGCCACGGTGACCACGGACGCCTCCCGCCTCGGGTGAAGGGGCACTTTGGCCGGACAGTCCAAGGCACGTGGAACGATTCAGAGACCTTACTGCATATCAATGTTCTAGAGATGAGAGCAGTGCTCTTAGCGTTGCTAGCACTTCAGGACTTTCTTCCCTTGGGAACAATTGCGATTCAATCGGACAATATGTCTGTTGTCTGGTACATCAACAAGCAAGGGGGAACAAGGTCTTACCCTCTTTGTCGAGGCCATGAGAGTTTGGGAATGGGCAATCTCCACCAATCGCTTTCTCATAGCAACGCACATTCCGGTCGGTCCAACATCCTAGCGGACAAGCTCAGTCGCACCATTCTGACCCCTTACGAGTGGTCTCTCAATTGTCAAGTAGCGGAACGCATATTCGCACGGTGGGGAACCCTTCATGCGATCTTTTGCCTCTCCTCAAACACCAAGTGCGACAGTTTTTCGCTCTGATACCTCCTCCCGGAGGTACCCCAAGAGACGCTCTGGTGCATGCTTGGCCACCCGGTCTTCTGTATGCCTATCCACCCTTGCCTCTGATGCTGCAAGTTCTTCAGAAAGCCTCTCGGGTGGGTTGCAGAATGATTCTCATTGCTCTGCTCTGGCCTCGACAGATCTGGTTCCCCTTCCTAAGGTCTCACTCGGTGAATCCTCCTTGGATTCTAGATCCTATTCGGATCTGATATCCCATCCATCCTGCATTCCTCCTCCGAACCTGGACAGCCTAAAGCTGACCGCTTGGCTGCCCCAGTTCCACTCTTGATAAGGACTCCCGGTATCTCTTCACCGGTAAAGGCTATTTTGGTGGCGGCTCATAAACCATCCACTAGAAAGGTTTATCAAGCAAATGGAAACGTTTCTCTGTGTGGGCGAGCGGCAAGGCCTAGATCCCTTCACGGTTCCTCTCCCGTAGTGCTTGATTTTCTAACCTCTCTTTAATGATGGTGCCAGCAGTTCCACAGTCAAAGTTCAACTGGCGGCAATTTCTCACTATCACATTGGTCAAGAGTCTAATCCTCTTATGTCAGCCAAATTGTGCAAAACTTTTCTTAAAGGTACTTTCCTTCTCAGGCCCCTATAAAGCAAGCAGTTCCTCCTTGGGACCTTTCTTTGGTCCTACAGGCCTTGACCGCTCCCCTTTCGAGCCAGCGGCTACAGTGGACCTCAAATTCTTGTCTTACAAGACAGCCTTTTGGTAGCCATTACATCAGCCAAGAGAGTTTCTGAACTTCAAGCTTTATCAGCTAAACCTCCTTACTTGGTTTTTATCCGGACCGTGTCTCCCTCAGGACCAACCCGTCCTTCCTTCCTAAAATCGCTTCTGAAGCAAACATCAATCAATCCATTAACCTCCTGTTTTCTTCCTAAGTATGAAAACAAAGGTGAATATAGGCTACACTCATTAGATGTTCACAGGCAACTAAGATTTTATCTCAACAGGACAGCTGGTCATAGGCAATCCGACCAGCTGTTTATTTCCTTTGCAAAATTCAATTTGGGCAAGCCAATTTCCAAAGTTTCTCTGTCCCGCTGGATTTCACAGTGCATTTTATTGGCTTATCAAGCGTCAGGAAGGCCCGCACCGGAGGGTGTTCATGCCCATTCAACCCGGTCAGTATCTACCTCAGCAGCCTTCAAGGCTAGGATTCCTCTGGATGATATTTGTGCAGCAGCTACATGGGCTTCATCTCATACATTTATTTCTCACTATAAGTTGGATCTTGCATCCAGGGGTAGAGCATCCTTTGGCTCCGCGGTGCTCCGGAATATCCTTCCATGATGGCCGCCCAAGATTCAGGTAGCTGGGGACTCTGTCCCACAGGTTGCAGACAAATGAATATCCTACTTCAGATTTAGAAGTTATGTACTCACCATAACGTTCCATCTGAGTAGGTGTATTCATTTGTCTGCAACCATCCCGCCCTCCTATCCCCCTGGCCTTTCAGTTTCCTGCATATTACTTGTTACCCTTTTGAGGGTATTGTTGCTTGGCAAACTCGATCTGAGGTCATGAGGGTAGAGCAGGGCATTATGGGTGAGGGGAGGAGCTGAGAGCTTGGATCCATAGCTGGAAACTATGCCGGTTCGGATCCGATATCGGATCCATAACCCACAGGTTGCAGACAAATGAATACACCTACTCAGATGGAACGTTATGGTGAGTACATAACTTCTAATTTTAAAATATCGAGAGCCACGCTTTAAATGTGGAGGCTATAGCCAAAACAGCACAGTGATTTCTGCCTGTTTGAGGACTATATTTCAAGATAAGAAACAAAATGTCCTAGTTATAAAAAATAACTGTATGGGATTCTGTAATAGAAACTGTGATTGAAGTGGGCATTGCTGCAGAACCACACACCTAAGATCCAGAGATGTTCATCATACTGATCACTGCTACAGTCGTCTTGGCTGTATGGGTTATATCTCAACAAAGATGCAGCTCAAGCTGAGATGACTAAAAGAAAAGTTTGTGCACGGAGCCCTTCAGACCTTTACTACTGGCTTTTGAGGTTTGGAGGTCGGCTTATGCTTTCCTTTGCTGGGCAGACAGACTGTCTCGGGACTGTAATGTGCTATTCAAAGGAGCAATTATTTTTTCTGTCAGTTTAAAAGTAGTGATATGAAGTTGTTCTATCTTGCTGTTCATTCTTAGATGTGTTCGGAGCCGATCCTCTGCTCCGAGTCAGCCTACTACAAAGCTCGAGGTCTTCAGACAGCTCGAGGCAAAGTCCCTATCCCATGATGCACCTTGAGTTACCTCAGATCTAGTTTGCTGCTACAACAGATCAGAGGTGTCCTAGCACAGCTCTGGGCAGTATAGATTTTTTTCTATAAAATGTCTATAATTTGTCTTACATTTTCATAGTTAGTGAGTTATTCATAGTTATAACCTTAGATATGTAATAGCTTAATATTTGCTAGTTCTCTGTCTCCCTTTGGCCTTTGTTTTTTTATAGGCCTTTAGTATTCCCTTCCCATCTCTGGTGTGCCTTTACAAAATATTAGCATAGTGTTATATAGCTTTATAGGGTTTAATAAGTTTATATAAACGTTAGACGTGTGTGCGTGTGTGTGTGTGTGTGTGTGTGTGTGTGTGTGTGTGTGTATTTAGATAGTTATAGTTAAACTACGTTTGTACCTTTTCAGCCCATTTGTTTTTTTTTTTTTAAGGCTAATTTTTGTACTTTAAGATTGCTAAAGTTTGTGTGTGTGCGCATTCTTCTTTGATACTACAGTTTGTTGGTGTACAGTTAGAGAATTTTGGTACTGTAGGATTTAACATGGCTGACCAAGAAAAGGACAAACATCCAAGTCTGGGTTAAAGAAATGTCCAAAGTGTGGACAAAAGATGTCATTGACAGTCACGTAAATTGTGTTTATTGTCTCTTAGCCTTGCACTTGCAAGAGAGCTGCTCCATTTGCCATTCTTTTTCTAGCAGAGTATTACATGAGAGAAAAAGAAAACTTATTGGCTAGAGGACTTCTAAAATCTTCTTTTCAGGAAGCTTTGAGTGACCAGGATAAATCCAGCCAGTCTCCCAAGTCACCAAGTCTTCATCTGATGTGACAAAATCCAAAAAACCTTCGACGTCAGCTCCACAGCCTTTGGAGCTGAACGTCCTGTCTTTTTGGAGCCGGTCCCCAGTCCTGGAACTGGTCTCAGAAGTATTAAAATCTCCTATTCTCCAGTCGGTACCACCCTCCATACATTCTTCTCAGTCCTCGATTAGCCAATCCGATTTGGATGTAGAGCATGTGGTCCAGAAGCTGCTACAGGCTCTGGCATTTGCTACATTTTTATCATCTCTGATCCAAGTGATTTCGGAACTGAAAACTATTATGCCGTCGACTTCTTTTCCTCCGAGCCATACCGGTCCATCGGAGCCAGAGGAGTTGGACATCATGATTGTGGAGTCTTCGGAGCAGATACCTGTTCAAGTGCCATCAATTCCATTTATTCAGACTTCCTTGGAGCCCATCGAGGAGTCTAGGAGCAGACACTCTTCAGATACCTGTTCCATTGCCATCAATTCAATTTACTCAGACTTCCTTGGTGCCCATCGAGGAGTCTAGGAGCAGGCACTCTTCGGTCGTGTCCGGGAAGGATATTCGGACTGAACTGTCAGTTCTGACTTTGCATCTCGGGGCCTCAGCTTGGATGAGTTTGGCTCCTACCTCTGGTTCAGAGCTCACAGTTCTGGTGCCGAGGGGATCCAGTTGTTTCTTCGGATCCAGTGGTCCCTTCTCATCGGAGCAGAGTAATGTCCCCCAGGACATCCACAACTTCAGGGCAAACTACATCCTCCCCAAAAGCGCTTGTGTCCACTTCTGCCTCACAGATCCCTTTGAAGTGTAGAGACCCTGAGCCTCAGGAAGCCCCATTGGGTGGCCCCTGCTCTTCCGAGACCTCACCAGAAGTTCCCACTGATGAGGTTCCCAGGAAGAGAATTTGCAAGAGGAAGCACCTAGACTCCCTGCAGGAGTCTCACATCTGACACTGACTTCAATGAATCAGAAGGGTCCCCACGGTCCCCCTCTGAAGATATCTCATTTGTAGATATATTTAGAAATCCTTAAGCAGAGGGATCTCAACCCTCCACCTCTTGGGTGTCTCCACCCTTTGATGAGCCCATGGAGCTGGTCTCGCGAAGAGCATAGGAGTCTCCGGACACCATGGAGCCTGTCCCTAGGAGGCCCAATACATTTATTTCTGCCCCTCAGGACAAGTCTTTTCTCACTAAGGGATTTCCTGTTGATGCCATGGTGGTGGCAGCAGCCACTAAAAAGGAGATGTCTGAAACTTCTTCCTCTATCCATCCTCCTAACAGAGACTCTAGGATCATGGTTAGATATGGGAAGCTCATGTATAGTTTAGCGACTTTTGCCATGTATTCACTGAATTACCTTACACATTTCACAAGACTGCAGAGAGACCTCCTAAAAGAGCTTGGAGATGCTCTTCAGGGTTTGGTAGCTGAAGGAGCTTCAGAAAAAGTTGTTTCCCAGCTTGCTTCACTTAATTCCATAGTGAACTCGTCCATGCATCTCATTTCATATGCAGCTGATGGAACGAGTAGGGCGGCAGGTACAGGAATCGCTCTCAGGAGACACTCCTGGATGCTCTTATGTTCCTTTTGCAGAGCCCTTTAAGTCATCCTTTGAAAGCACCCCTTTCGATGACTCGTCCCTTTTCGGGCCCAAAGCTAAGGAAATTTTGACCAGGTGTGAGCAGGAAGGAAAGACTCTGTCTGCCATTGGAGTCCGTTTTTCCATCCCTACTAGACCCTACCCCAAGGATCAAAAGGGAGGAAAGATGTGGTTCTGAAAAGCCCAAGGAGCCTTTCTGGACACACGTTGTGAACCCCTCTCCAGGGGCAGAGGAGGAGCAATAATGGAAGATGCCCCCCTCGCAGCAGAGGGGGTTCTCAAAACCATGGCAACAGAGACCAGTTCTTTGGGAAGCCCTGTCAGCGCTCCTGAGGCCCGACTGTCCTACTCTGGAGGCAGTCGGGGGTCACTTATCTTTGTATCCAGATGCCTGGCTCAAAATAACAAACACAACTGGGTATAAAGTGTAGTTTCCAGAGGATATATTATTCCCTTTGCCATCCCCCCCTCCATTGACAACATAAATTCCGAATGTTCCACCCAGTTACAGGGAACAAGCAACAGTAGAGGTCCAAACGTTGCTAACAAAGAGAGTCATCCAACCAGTCCCAGCAGACCAGACAGGATCCAGAACTTACTCAAGATTCTTTTTAGTTCCAAAAATGGGGACTGGAGACCTGTTTTGGACCTCAGCAGACTAAACAGATCTGTCAAGAAAGAGAAGTTCTAGATGGTCATGCTTCAGTCGATACTTCCCTTCTTAGGAAAAGACAATTGGATCTGCTCGATAGATCCCCAGGATGCGTACTACCATATAAAAATTGCCAAACCATCCAGGGATCATCTGGGCTTCTGGCTGAGAGCCAGTCATTACCAGTTTGGAGCCCTGCCCTTTAGTCTCACTACAGCCCCCAGAGTGTTCAAATGCATGGCAGTGGTCATGGCTCACCTGAGGCATTTAGGATTCCAGGTGTTTCTGTATTTTGATGATTGGCTCCTCACCTCCACCACCACCAGGCATCAGCTAATACAAGCCAGGGACACTCTTACTCTTTGCAATCAACTGGGCATTACAATACATTCAGAAAAATCTGCCTTGTTGCCATTGCAACATATCGTTTTTATTGGAGCAGAGTTGGACACCACCACCACCACCACTTTAAAACTTCCAGCAGAAAGGATATTACTACTTGGTCAGCAAATCCAGAACATCATATCCAGAGACAAAGGTCCAGCATCAGAAGTGCTAAAGTTGTTAGGGATGATGGCAGCTGCAATAACAGCGATACCGTTGGGTCGCATGCACATGCGGATTCTACAATGGCTGCTGTTCACTCAGTGGTCTTAACAGGAGCTCCCAATGTCTTATCTCATTATTGTAATAAACACATGCAAAAAGGATCTTTGGTGGTGGTTGACCTCTCTTCAAGTAACAATAGGTCGTCCTTTTATCCTACCCTCACTATCGGCCACAGTGACCACGAATTCTTCCCTGGTGGGGGGGGCACTTTCAGGGAAGAACAGCCCAAGGCACATGGACCAAACAAGAGACACATCTGCATATCAAATGCCCTGGAGATGAGAGTGGTACTTTTGGTGTTGCAGTACTTTTAGGACTCTCTCTGTCTGGGGAAAATTGTGATTCATACTGACAACATGTCAGTGGTCTGGTACTTGAACAAACAAGGAGGAACCGGGTCCTATCCTCTTTGTCAAGAGGCCCTAAGAGTATGGCAGTGGGCTACATCCACCCAGCACTTTCTGATAGCAATGCACATTCTGGGGAAATCCAATTGATTGCAGACTAACTGAGCAAGACAATTTTGTTGCCTCACAAGTGGTTCCTCAAAAAAGAGATGGCGGAGAGAATATTCCGCAGATGGGGCCAGCCTTGCTGCAGTCTTTTTGCTTCCCACATGAACACAAAATGCAGAAGCTACTTTGCTCTAATTTCTCCCTCCTGGAGATTTGTCAAAGGGCATACTCTTACATGATTGGCCTCCGGGTCTCCTCTATCCATTCCCACCAATTCCCCTGATACCCAAAGTACTACAGAAAGCCAAAGCCCTGGGAAGGACTATAATTTTAATAGCCCCTCATTGGCCTTGTTAGATTTGGTTCCCCTTCCTTCGACCTCATCTGTTGGAAGAGCCTTGGATCCAGACCTTCTGATGCATTAGTCGGGGGCTCTTCATACCTCCCTTCAGTCCCTAAAATTGACAGCTTGGCTGCTCCAATTCCCAACATAGCCAGGTTCCATAACCTCTCAAAAGAAATGCAGCATATATTTTAATATCTTCTCATAAATCCTCTACTAGGAAGTTATACCTTAGCAAATGGAAGAGGTTTTCTATATGTGCTTCTCAGAATAAAATTGATCCCTACCAAGCTCCCATTTCCTCTATATTAGAATTTTTGACTATGCTTTTCAACAAAGTTGCTGCGACGGCTACAGTTCGGGTACAGCTTGCCACCATCTCTAATTTTCATCTTGGTTTTGAAGGATTGAACATAATGTCACACAAGCTATCCAAAGCCTTTCTCAAAGGGATTCCACCTTAGACCACCAGTGAAATCCCCTTATACCCCTTGGAACCTAAATTGTATGCTTTCACTCCTTATTCTCCCACCTTTCGAGCCAGCTTCCTCATGTGATTTGAAATTTTTATCTTGGAAGACTATCTTTTTAGTAGCCATCACGTCTCCCCGTAGAGTATCAGAGCTACAGGCCTTGTCCATAAAACCTCCTTATTTGGTTTTTCATGCTGACAGTGTCCCTGCAAAGAAATCCTTCATTCTTACCTAAAGTTTGTACTGAAGCTAACCTTAACCAAATCGTACATTTGCAGGGTCTATATCAGAACATCGAAGTATTAAAACTTTGAATGTTCTGATATTGAACACTATTCAGTGAAAGCTAAGAATAGTGAAGCTGCAGAACAGCAAATTCTTTCCTCTGGAAAGAATTCAGTTGGCCGTTTCTGTAGCTTCGCTATTCTTAGCGCTGTGGTGGAAAGTTACGGGTTGGGTTCAGGTAAGTGTGTGATTGTACGTTAGGGTTAGGGGTGGGTTAAGTGAGTTAGGGTTAGGGTGCGGGTTAGGCGTGTGTGCAGTAGTGGCAAACTTTAGGGTTAGGGGCAGTTTAAGTGAGTTAGGGTTAGGGCGCGGGTTAGGTGAGTGTGCCATAGTGACGGACCTTAGGGTTAGGGTTTGGGTTAAGGTAAGTGGGTAGATAGTAGTGTATGTCTAGTTTAGTGCAGCGTTAGATGTAGGAATTTGTGTGTGTGTGTGTGTGTGTGTGTGTGTGTGTGTGTGGTTGCTGTTTGTTTGATGTGCTTGTGTTGTGTGTATATGTTTCGGAGCAGCGAATTTTTTTTTTTTTTTCCATGGGAAAAAAATTGCTGTTCTGAATGTTCGCTATTTTCATGTTTAGATGTTTTAGGGCCAATGAAATAGCATCCACTATTTTCATCTTTCGATAACGTGATATAAACTCGATTTACCAGTGTTTTTCCCCAAACACACCCAACAACTTAGAGTATATGCTGCACAAGCTTGATGTTCATAGACAGCTCAGATCTTACCTGGATAGAACCAGAGAGTTCAGAAGATCAGAATAACTTTTTGTTTCCTTTTCAAATTCTAGGAAAGGTATGCCTGTGGCAAAAACAACACTATCTGAATGGTTATCTGATTGCATCACTTTCACTTATTCAGCTGCCAATCTACTTTTACAACACAAAATTAAGGCTCATTCTACCAGAGCAGTGTCCACATCCTCTGTTTTTTCTGCTAGGCTTCCTATAGACAATATTTGTGCAGCAGCCACTTGGTCAAGACATCATACCTTTATCACTCATTACAAAGTTGATAAGGCCTCCAGGGACAGGGCCTCCTTTGGTTCTACTGTCCTGAAAAACATACTCCTGTGAGCCACCCGAGAAAGATGGATGCTTGGGATGCTACCCATCTGTAAGAATGAACGGCGAGATAGAACAACTTCACATAAAGAAGTTATGTACTCACCATAACGTTCCATGTGAGTTGTTCATCTCGCCTTCATTCTTACTTCCCACCCTCCTACCCCCTCCAAATTTTTTTCGAGGATTGCAATACTAGTTTTATCATGGTTGCTCTATCTTTCTATGGTTTTTACCTAAAAAAAGTGATAGAATGGCATATGGAATTGTTAGAGGCAGCAAACAAGATCTGAGGTAATTCAAGGTGCATCATGGGATAGGGACTTGGCCTTGAGCTGTCTGAAGACCTCGAGCTTTGTAGAACCCATCTGTAAGAATGAAGGTGAAATGAACAACTCGCATGGAATGTTATGGTGAGTACATAACTTCTTTTTAACTAACTGAAAACATATTCTGTGGAGAAATACTTTATTTTTCCATTGTGGGGTTGGCATAGTGTAACATTTGTGAACTGGTAGTTTTACTGGCATGTACTGCTTTTCTTCCCCAGGAAAGGGGCATTATTTTCGTCTTGAACATAGAACAAACTACAGGTCCCATGGTTGGTCCATGGTTCCAGCCACAAAAAAAAAATTAAAAAAAAGTTAAGCTGGCAGCCTTTACCACCACAGCAGACCACCAGTGTGCGTCTGTCACAGGTGGGTCTCTGTGCTGTGGCCATTTGTTGGATCTCAGACCACTCCTCTTTTACCCCGTATCTGTGCGTCTGTCACAGGTGGGTCTTTGTGCTGTGGCCATTTGTTGGATCTCAGACCACTCCTCTTTTACCCCGTATCTGTGCGTTTGTCACAGGTGGGTCCCTGTGCTCTGGCCATTTGTTGGATCTCAGACCATTCCTCTTTTACCCCGTATCTGTGCGTCTGTCACAGGTGGGTCTCTGTGCTGTGGCCATTTGTTGGATCTCAGACCACTCCTCTTTTACCCCGTATCTGTGCGTCTGTCACAGGTGGGTCTCTGTGCTGTGGCCATTTGTTGGATCTCAGACCACTCCTCTTTTACCCCGTATCTGTTCGGTGTAGCACCTGCAACCCCTATGGACTGGGTATTAGCCACATCCTCTGCTGTTCTTGGGAGTCTCTTCACTTGGCAGGGAAGAGTCACTTGTCTGTCTGGAAGGGGAAATGGGGGTGGTTTCTCTGTTGTGTCAGAAGGCTGTACCCATCCTTAGGGAAGCCACTTCTGCCATTAGTAACATGGTTGGCCCCATTTTTCCTGTCAAAACGAAACGGAAAACCAAGCATGTATTCTCTTCAGATTTCTTTGGATAGGAGTAGTTTACTGGGTCTTCCTCTTTTTCAAAAGAGAGTTAGTATTCTGAATGTGAACAGGAAGATGCAGTGGCAGATTCAGGGGTTTTCCTCAGATTTCTGATTCTGACTGTGACTCTGAGGAGAGCTCAGTTTGATTCTTTCTGTGGGGGGTTCTTTTTCTCAGAGACTTGCTAGAGTGGGTCAGTGTTTTCTGTGGTTTTTAGTGAGGTAACACCTGAGGTTTCTCAACCCCTCAGAAAATGCTATGAGTTTTTACAGAACGATTTCCCAGGGCCTACACCTGTTCCTTCTATTCTGTCTGCTTTAGAGGATGTGTGTTAACTGCTTGCAGTTTTCCCGATAGAAAGCTAGATAGGATGTAGAAAGTTCCTTGGTCTTTAAAAATGTTATACAAACCTGACCCAGCAGCTATAGCCTTAGTTGATCCCACTGCTGCTGATAATGATGGGAAAATTATTGATAGGTATGGGTGAAGTGTATACTTTTGCAACTTTGATTTTTAGAATTTTGAATTGGGCTAATATGCTAAAGTTTGTTCTTACATTGAGGAATGTTTAGCTGCAGTTTCTTGTGAGGAAAACTCTGCATTAAATAACTTGGTTTCTTCAGTTGCAGAGGTCACTACACATTGTTTTTTAGTGTGTGTATGACGTTTTGATAATTCTTCCAGGGTTATGGTCACTGATACTATTTTTTAGGGAGGTTTGCATGGCTGGATTCTCAGAACGTTAAATTTTCCCTTAGATAGAAATTTAGTGTTTGGCCCCTCTGCTGCAGAGATGATAAAAAAGTATGATGAAAGGGTCAAGCTGATCCAGTGAATCTGTAAGATTTTTCATCCCTCCTTTTCCATATTACCCAAGGGATTTTCTTGCTCTTCATCCAGTTTTGTCAGAACATAGAATAAACGGTCTCAACAAAATTCAGGTAAGCAGAAGTTTAAGTGTCAAGGGGGTGCTAAAAGAAGTTTCAAACCTTCAAAGCCAAGGACAGTCCAACAAGTCTGAATGTCTATTCAAAAGACCTTGTGACCCCCTCTCCTACCCTGGTCCCTTTATTCTTCCAGAAAGTCTGAATCTCCATTTTTTTTCACAACGAGGTGTTTCAGACAAACTTGTTCTCAAAATCATTCATCAAGGTTACAGATGGTAGTGGGAAGAAATTTCTCTTATCCAGGAAGTTTGTCCTTCTCTTCCCAATTAGACTGTCTTATTTCTACCTTTCATGTACAGTCCCAAGGAGTAATGGAACCAGCCTGCCCTTCCAGTCGGGGAAAGGTTTTTATTCAAGGATATTCCTAGTACAAAAGAAAGAAGATGTCCAGAGACCAGTTCTGGATCTTTCTTTCCTTCCTAAACCTGTTTGTTGCACTGCCCAAATTCAGAATGATGTCACTTCACAGCCTTTACCTTTTCTTTCCGTTTCCTGGTAACACTAGACTTAAGATGCTTTTCATTACATCCCTACTCCTTTGGACTTCAGACATTTCCTAAGGTTTTGTGTGTCTGGATTGCATTATCAGTTTTCTACCTTAGGCTTTGGACTATACAGTGTCTAGCTGCAGTTGTAGCTCATTTAAGGCTACAGTGTATCTATGTTTTTCTATATTTAGATGACATGCATATCTTTGCAGAGTCTTTTTCAAAGTGTCAAGAATCTCTCTCTTGGGTGAGATCTGTTAGTGAAGCTGAGATTCCAAGAGAACATTCAAAACCTTTCCTCGACTCCTTCACAAAGATTGTGTTCTGACATGTTAGACCCAGATTGTGTTCTGAGATGTTAGACCCATTTTCTTCTTCAGGAAAAAGTACATCTTCATTTAGATCTATTTCTAAGGTTTTCCACTCAGACTTCGGTTACTGCAAGGGAGCACCTAAAGATTTGGAGTCTTACGGCATCTTTGATTCTCATGATACCCCTGGCAAGACTCTACATGAGAAAGATCCATTGGTCTGTGAACTCTTTGGTCTCGGCATCGACACCTTTTATCTAGTCAGAAGAGAAATGTTTTGGTGGAGACAACAGATATCCTTAAATCCAGGTCTTCTCTCCCTCATTGTTCCAAGCAAGTCAGCCACCACAGACACTTCAGACTTTGTTTGGAGAGCAGTTTAGGCTGGGGTAAATGTGCAGGGGGTATGGGACACACAGGACAGATGCAAGCACTTTATTAGATACTTGTCCTGGTCAAGACAAGTAACTCTTGTGACCACTTCAAGTGCTTACAGTGACAGTACCATAGTCGTGTGGTTTAGCAACAAACAAGGGGGAGCCAGGTCATACCCCCTTTGCAGACTAGCCAAGTTAGCTTGGGATAACTGGCAAAAAAAGTGGCATTCTGAGAATTTTTTTTAAAACACGCAATGTGCTTACTTATCGATAACCTCTAGCTGCTGTGTAAAATCAGAAAACACAAACAGTTCAAATATGCACTTGTCTTTGGAAACGAAATGTCAATATTGATTACTCAAAAAGTTTTTTTGAGAATTGGGAAACCAGGTAAAAGGAATTGAAAGACCACCAAAAAAAAAAAAAGAAGAAATAGATATATTCTGGAGAAGTAGATCCTGTGGAACATAACAAAGATGCTAAACAGATAGAAGAAGTAAAAGAAAGAATAAGAAGTTTTAAGGTACAGGATATGAAATGGGATGAAGTAACAGCCAGAGAGATTGAAACAAAGTTAAGAAAAGCCTCTAATTGGAAAACCCCAGGCCCAGATGCATTACCTAACTTCTGGTTAAAAGTATTAACATCTTTGCACAAAGATTTAGCCATGAGTAAGAACTATTTATATGCCCACCCCGAACAGACACCAACTTGGCTAACAGGAAAACAATGTTCCTACTTAAGAGTGAACCTGCAAGCTACCCTAAAAATTATACAGTAGACCAATAACTTGCCTTCCGACAACGTATAAACTGTGCACTGGAATTGATCCTGGCAGAGTTTATAGTTATTTAGAAGAAAACTCAAGTATGGCAATAGAATAAGAGAGGAATAAACGAAAGTCATAGGGAACAAAGGATCATTTGTTAAATAAAAGTCGTAGTGAAGAACAGTAAAAAGGGAAAGAATCTAAGTATGGCATGGATTGACTACAAAAAAAAAGCATTTGATAGTATCCTACATTCATGGATTAATCAGTGCTTAAAAATGTACAAGATACACACTACACTGATCAACAACATTACAGTGACCATGAAACCGTGGCAGACCACTTTGCAATTAAGCCATGATACAGGACAAATTATTATCCCAGGGATAAAAATTGAAAGGGGGGTATTCCACAGTGATTCTGTCACAGCTGCTTTTCTGTCTTCTCCTCAATCCATTAAGCTATTTAGCAGCTTAGGCCATGGCTATAATTTGGCTCCTAGAAAACAACAAATTGTAAAGACTTCTCATCTTCTCTTTGTCAGTGATTTAAAACTGTATAGCTTATCAGATGAGAAACTGAAAGCACAAGTGCAACTTCTTAAAACTTTTTCAGATGATATAAGAATGTCATTTGGTCTTGATAAACGTGCAAAAGCAACCTTTAATGCAGGGAAAACTGCAGCACCAAGAAAATATTAGTTTAGGACAAGAATGTGATGTAAAATAACATACGCAAGAGGGAGTGTATAAATACTTGGGAATTGATGAAGGAGCAACAATAAAACATGAACAAATTTGAATTAAACTTAGGAATATTTTAAAAGACTTAAATGAATCCTGAAAATAGCATTGACATTTAGGAACAAAATCCAAGCTGTATACCACTTTGCTCTTCTTGTCCTAACTTGCAGTTTTGGAGTAATTGATTGGCCCCAAAACGTGTTGGATAGATTAGATATTAAAACAAGAAGGATGCTTCATGCTCACCAAATGATTTATAAAAATCAGTGCATACCAAGATTATATATTCCCCATTGTGAAGGAAGGATGGGCCTCCTTGAAAGTGATTGCATGTGTAGAGCTGCAATCGTGGGACTTCATACACATCAGCTGACATCACAAGACCCAAACATAGTGAAAGTTTTGAAACATGAGGAGAATAAATCTAAGATCACTTCGCTGCTTAATCTAGCAGAAGCATATTGGTGTCAAGCAGGAGTGGAAATTAAACCAGAAGTGGATAAAAATCAGGAAGCAACTAAATGTGCCAAAAAACAAAAGAAAATGCAGGACCAGATGAGAAGGCAAGAAATGTTGAAAATGCATAAATATAGTTGCAAGTACAGAAAACTTCTGGAAGAACCTCTGGAACAAACGTAAGAATGGTTGAGGAAAGGAGAATTCAAACCAAGAGAGGAAAGGTTTAATATCGGTGGCCCAGGATAGTGGGCTTGTGTACATGCTAGTTTACCAAGTCCATTGAACATGTGGGAGAAATAGACAAATGTAGGCTTTGCAAAACAGAATTGGAAACAGTCGCACACCTTGTTCCTGGCTGTGACATACTAATGGCAGGAGGACTGTTTACTGAAAGGCATAGTAATGTGGCAAGACTGTTGCACTGGGGATTGTGCAAACATTGTGGTATTGAAGTGGTTGAAAAATGCTGAAAACTTGAGCCCAAAGCATCATAGAAAATGAAGTCTACATCACATGGGATCATCTATTAACAACAGTTCAAAAGACAGATACTAGAAAACCAGATATAGCGGTCTATGAAAAGAAGACAAAACTAGCATTGACCATTGAAATCACCACACCCAGTGACAACAGTATCTTGCCTACAAGGAGACACAAAGTCATAAAATCAGGATTTGCAGGTAAAAACAAGAGCAATGTGGAAGAAAGATACCCAGACGGTTCCAATAGTAGTAGGAGCAATGGGTCTTATATAAAAAAAAAATCTACATTCATATTTGGATATGTTACCAATACATGTAACTCTGTATGAATTGCAGGAGGAGTCATTACAAGGCACGTTGCGGGTGCTGCAAAGAATACTTCTGTCTGACATTAAAGACTGAAACAATACTAATTTCATGAACTTTAATTGTACTTTGACTTGGGAATGGGGTTCATTCCCATCATGGTATTAGAAACCCAAATGACGTGGAGAAATTAAAAAGGCATTCTGAGATATTGTCTGGGTCCATTGATTTAGTGAGGGCTTGTTCCATAGTGATAGTAGTGGAGTTATATTTGATGGTATATTTTGATGGGAAGTTGAGGGGGAGAAAAGGGTATAGTTAGAGCTGAATTTGTCTGCCACTAGTTTGCTATCTGTTCTGGCTCACTATAAGAGGCTTCATTAACAATGAGCTCCACACACAATTGTGTATTTGAGGTTGTGGACATGGCTAAAGAATGCCTTGTGGTGGTTGTTGGCCTGGGACAAATTTACCTCAAATTTGGCTTTAGTAGATTTTAACTGATGTTGTCTTCTTCATTCCTCCTCATTATGGGGTTTTGGATCCGACCTTCGGATCTCGTTCAGCCATATTCTACAGACTTGGATCTGACTCTCAAGCTCCTCCCTCTTACCCACAATGCACTACATCCACCCAAGTACTTCAGATCAAGTGTGCTGCTTCAGCGTACTGAATGCAGATCTCGTGCTCTCAAGCCTTTCATAGTTATCCAAAGTTCTCTTGCTAATTTGTCCTTAAGTGGATTCTGTAAATCCTCCCTCCTTTCTCCTTTGCTGTGTGTGTGTGTGTGTGTGTGTGTGTGTGTGTGTGTGTGTGTTCTACAAAAAAAAAAGTTTCTGCTAGTGGTAGCCATTTCTAGTTTTAATACTTAACTTTCTCTAAGTTACATTTACAGTTACATTTTAGGTTAAATCTAAAGTTAAATTTAAAGTTAAACTTAGAAATATAGTGTTGATCTTAAGAGTTATAGCTTACCATTAGCTTTCTTCAGTTGGTGACAGTTGTTTTTTGGTGGATGCCCACAAGAAGTGCATGTACTGCCTGGGTCCTGACTAGCTAAAAGCAGATTGTAACATTTGTGCTGCTTTCAATCCATGGGTTTTAGCTGGCCGCAGGAATAGTGATTTTTAGGGGCCTTCTTCCCTCCTCTGCTCTGGAGGCTCAGACCCCTTCTGTGGCTTCTTCTTCCTCTCCTACTTCTGCTAAATATTCTGAAACGAGGTCCTCCCTGTTTCCCAGAGGGACACTCTTGAAGCTAAGCAGCCTAAGAAATCTTCAGATCCGACTCTTTCAGACCCAAAAAAATTACCTCCCTGGTCAGATCCTACAGCCTCTATGGATCTGGGGGATATTATTACCATCTCTCCTCCACCTTTGTTGTCTCCTACATTGGATCTTATACCTCAAGATCTCTTGTTCAGGTCGAAGCATTTCTGGCTACCCTCACCTGCTTCATCCAGGTCCTTCAGAAGCTGGTTTGAGGCGGATATGGATAGGATGATGATGAGATTTCTTAAGGCCCAGATCCAGATGGGGGGTAGTCTCAGATCCATGAGCTACCCTGGCCATTCCATCAGGACTCCTTCTCTAATCTGATCCTCTGTTTCAGAGTCACAGGATTCGGGACTACCATGCGTGTTGGGCTCAGTGCAGGGGAAGCTTCCTTCTTTGATGACAAAGATCCCCTTGACTAGCCCTATTCTAGACTTTTCTGAGCAGAGCAAGTCTCTGAGCATGGTGTCAGTGCTGGGTCTGGGGTCGGCTCCATCCGTCCCCTTAGGCACCTTGGCACTCGACAGTTCAGGTCTGATCC
Source organism: Protopterus annectens (assembly GCF_019279795.1). Classification (NCBI taxonomy): domain Eukaryota; kingdom Metazoa; phylum Chordata; order Ceratodontiformes; family Protopteridae; genus Protopterus; species Protopterus annectens. The sequence goes on along the minus strand of NC_056737.1, from coordinate 784,289,013 downwards.
CTTCTTGGGGCCGTGGATACAGGGTGAGTCCTGCCTGCTTTCCCCCAGTAGTTTCAGCTTCAGGGGAGATGAAAAAGGGCTTTTCCTGGTCCTTCAGCTTTTCAGATAGTGGAGGGTATTTTCTCCTGAGTTGGAGATCTGATGGCATATGTTTCACAGTCCACCCCAGTACCCTCGTCTGATCCAGACCTTGCTCTCACTTATCCTGCAATGAGTCTTCCTGTCCCAAGTGGCCTCCAAGAATTCCCTGCTCAGGAGGGATCCCCTTCTTCCAGCACTTCTCCAGAATACCCAGCTGAGGAAGTTCCTTGGAACAAGACGTGCAAAAGGAGGCATGTTGTCTCCTCACTGGAATCTTTAACTTAAGACACTGACTTTGATGATGGGGAAGGATCCCCCCGATCCCCACCTGAAGACATCTCCTTTGGGGACATATTAGAGATCCTGAAGCAGGAAGGTGGGTGGTCTGCCATGAGGAACCAGTGTGACGGTATAAAAATGTGGTTTTGAAAGTCCCAAGGGCCTTTACAGGACCACACAGGAATCCCTCCTCTAGAGGCAGAGAGAGAAGGATTGATGGTAGACACCACCCTAGAGGCAGAGGGGGTCCGCAGAACCAGGGCTTTAGGGTTTAGTAGATTTCCCAATAAGCCCTGCCAGCACTCCTGAAGCACTGCCCAACTGTCTGTCTCTGGAGGTCGTCAGGGGCTGACTAGCTTTGCACCCAAAAGCCTGGACCCAGGTGGCTCAAAACCATTGGGTGCTAAGCCTAATATCCATAGGTTATTACATTCCCTTTTCTCTTCTTCCCACAAACTCCAAAAGCCTTCCTGATGTACCACTCAGTCAAAAGGAAACGGGCAGTACAGGAAATTCAACAACTGTTGCTAAAGAGTCATTCAAGAGGTCCCAACCAAACAAAGGGGATTTGAAACCTACTCCTGCTTCTTTTTGGTGCCAAAAAAAACAGGAGATCGAAAACCCATCTTGGATCTAAACAAACTGAATAAATATGTAAAGAAGTTGAGGTTCCTAATGGTTACAGTTCAGTCCATTCTGCCACTGTTGTTCAAGGACAACTGGATGTGCTTGATAGATCTCAAGGACGCATGCGATCACATCAGAATAGACAGGTGCTCCAGGAGATGTCTGCTCTTCTGGTTGGGAGACAATCATTACCATTTCAGAGCACTGCCCTTTGGGCTCACCACAGCCTCCTGGGTGTTCAACAAATGCATGGCAGTGGTATCGGCTCACTTGAGGCTCAGGGGATTTCAGGTGTTTCTATATTTAGATGATTGGTTCCTGAACATTTCCACAAGGCATCGGCTAGTCCAAGCCAGAGATTTAGTTAATCCAGGTATCACACTCTCTGAGAATCACCATAAACATGAGCCAATCCAACCTGACTGTTGTACAAAACTTGAAATTTATCAACACAAGGGATCAAGGGATCATATAGCTTCTCTCCCTTCACACTGAGAAATCACGTACAGGAATTGTTCGCCCAACAGACCCCCATGGCTCGATTGATCCTGCAAACACTATTCTGTTAGTGCCTCTAGCCAGATTTTTCTTGCGGGTACTCTAATGGATGTTAGTGACACAGTGGTCCATTCTCTCTCAGCCATTGTACCTTCACATCAGGTTGACTCCCATTTGCAGACATCATCTCAGTCAGTGGATGCAGTCAGACAACATTATTCTAGGCAAGACCATTTTTGAACAGCCCCCCCCCCCCCATAGCCACGGTGACCACGGACACTTCCCATTCCAAATGGGGGGGCATTACAATGGGAAAGGTAGTCCAAGGCACTTGGTCCCTTACCAAGACCAGGTTGCATATCAGTGTCCTAGAGATGAGAGCAGTTCTAACACTGCAAGCCTTTTGGGATGTTCTTTCCTTGGGGACTATTGCAGTACACACCGACAACATGTCTGTCTGGTTACATCAACAAACAAGGAGGAACCTGGTCTTACCCCTTGTGCAGGGAGGCCATGAGGGTGTGGGAATGGGCAATCTCTTCAGACTGCCTGCTAGTTGCAATGCATATCCCAGGGGAAAACCAATGATCTGGCGAACAGATTCAGCAAATCGCTTCTGGTTCCGTATGAGTGTTCCCTAAATCAGTCAGTGGTGAACATGATCTTCAGCCCTTGAGGCCAACCTTGATGTGAACTATTTGCCTCTCTCCTCAACAACAAATGCAGCAAGTTCTTTGCTCTGATCCCTCCTCTGGGGGAGACCCCGAGGGATGCCTTAGTCCACGATTGGCACCCGGGTCTCCTGTATGCTTACCCTCCACTTCTGTTTTTCCCAAAGTTTCTTTAGAAAGCAAGACTGTTGAAGAGCTCAATCATCCTCATTGCCCATTCTGGTCTCTTCAGATGTGGATATTCTTCATGTTTCACTGTTGCAGTCATTACATTTGGGTTATCTGCCTGCAGGTAGCCCTCAGCTGGCCTGAATATCAGAGTCTTTGATTCCTGCATTGGATGCTGTCTCTTCTTCCATGACGTCAGGTCGTCAGGGGTATAAAACTTGCAGGTGATGCCATATCTGTCTTTCTTGTCATGTGGTGCCCGAAGCTGAAGCAGTTTGCAAGTGCTGGTCAGCCGACTACTGAAATTTTCGTTTTCGAATTTCAGAACCAAAGTCTTCAAAAAAGCTAAGTACCCTGTTGGGGATCCTTTTTTTTGCTCTTAAACCAATGTCAGTAAAAGTTAACAATTGTCTTACCTGTGGAAAGCAAATACCTCAAAGATTTTCATTCGTACTGCATTCCTTGCTTAGGCCCAGACCGCTATGTCCCTCGCTGTCAGTTTTGTGATGTTCTTCATCTCACATTGCTGCAGTCCTTACACTTGGGTAGTCCGCTGTCCTCGGTCGGCCCGAATATCAAAGTATAAGGCTGACGTCGGTCAAGGCGCATTTGACTGACATCAGGACGTCAGGGTACAAATGCGCATGACCGACGTCATATCCTCAGTCTTTTTTGCCGCATGGTCCGATGCAGAAGCAGCATTGCAAGTGCCGTTGGCGCTCTGAAATTTTCGATTTCGAGTTTCAGACAGAGTCAAAGTTGGCTAAGTACCCCGTAGGAATATTTTAGTTTTTCTTGCCTCAGTGGTTTACGGATGTCAGAAAAGTGAATAATTGTATTTCTTGTGGGAAACAGATACGCATAGGGACTATCATACTTTGTGTATTCCTTGTTTAGGGCCTGAGCACGACGTTGTTGGGTGTCGCTCTTGTGCTAGATTCAATAAGCGCACTATAAAGAGAAGGTTAGATTGTGCCAGGTTAGTCTTCGGGAAGCGGTGCAATTATAAAATGCCGTCGGATGCTCCGCCCGCTTCTTGAAGCGCAAGGACAAAGCAGTTAAGCCTAGGCTAGAAGAACCGTCTGCGGACGCCGGTTCTTTAGAGGTGTCGGTGGAGCCGGTGGTTCCACCGGAGGTTTCTTTGGGATCCCAGGGAGAGACTTTGTTATTGCAGGATGTGCCAAAACCAAGAACCAAAATACCTCAAAAAGTATAATGTTGGAAGAAAGCTCAGCGTTCTAGATGGAACTGCTGTGTCAATGTTGTTACTGCTGGCATACCAAAAGAAGACAAAATCCAAGGTCCATAAACGCTGAGATGTAATTTATTAATACAAGTACATAAAAAACGTCGACCTAGGTTTCGTTCGTATCTCCGAACTTCTTCAGAACAATTAAAATAATGCAAGGACCTCTTAAATATCTTACTTAAATTGCAATTAATACCTCAATTATTCAATTAACTTCCCGCCAAAATGTGTTCAACCAGCAGCATCTACTAACCCGCATACTACCATACCTATGCAATATAAGTTGTAAGTCTAAATAAACCTAAAAACAATGTACATTAAAAACTGGCTAACTACCCACAATAAAATAAAATAAAATAAAATAAAACAAAACCCTGTATACATCAATACCGTCCATCTCTATGTTGAATTCCTAACAAAACCATAATTGCTATAATACATAAATATGTAATGTATAGTTATTGAATGTATAAAATACTTAAACCAAAATAAAATTTACGTGAACCAAATAAATGTGAACAACAATAAACCATACATATTGGAATGATATATAGTCAACAAACAATATCACAATATGATGGTATTAAGATGGTATGGAAATCATACTAAATGCAAAACAATACAAGCTACTCATAATGTACATATCCACAAAAGTATGCACATTTAAAGATAGAACCAAAATCAGTAACCTTTTATATTGTTTAGCCATAAAATAGGTTTTATACTGATATATTCATTAAGTCCAGGGAACTGGTGAGCGTTGAGATATATTTGCATCCTTAGTTCTAAAATATCCAAGTTAAATTTTGTAACTTTACCCTGTGCGTCAAAAGCCAAATGTGATACACCAAAAAACTTAAAGGAATGATCTACATATTGATTTATGTGTCTAGCTAAGGCGTTAGTTATTTTATGATTCTTGATATCCAATAAATGTTCCTTAACTCTGTCTCTTAGATGCCTACTCGTCTTGCCAACATAAAAACTTTCACATTGTTGGCAGACGGCGATATATACAATATTAGTGGTGTAACAGTTAATATGTTGACTTATATTTATGTTTTGATTGTTGACTGTCACCACTCTATCTACATTCATCATGTGTCTACATGTTGAACACCTGCCACACCTAAAATTACCCTTAGGTTTATTGGAAAAATTCTTAGATTTGACGTTCAGGTTCTCAAAAAGTTCCTTAAATGATATATCTTTCCTGTACACATGTGTTACACGCCCTTTGAAAATTTCCCCTATTGTTTTGTCTGTACTAATAAAATTCCAATTTTTGTTCACTATATTTTTAATTTTAATTGCTATGTCATTATAAGTGGTGATGTATAAAGGAATGTTATTGCAAACAAATTTCCTAATATCTACATAATCACTAACTGCACTATCAATAGGTATCACTTCACTGGAATGCAATAGAGCTTTGTAAAATCCTGTAAGTCTTTTGTCTAATACCTCCTTGGCAATGTTGTTGCAAAGATCCTTTGGGTAACCTCTATTCAAAAATAATGTAATAATAAAATTAACTTCCCGTTCAAAGTCCACCTCCTCACTGACCATTCTAGCTGCCCTCACCATCTGACCCTTCACCACTGCCTTCTTTTGATGGTGAGGGTGCCAACTGTCATAGTGTAAATATGAGTTTGAGAAGGTGGACTTCCTATGTATATTGGAAACCAACTTATTTCTGCTTCTGTCATAAGTCAAGCTAATATCTAAATAACTGATACTGTCTTGACTAGTGACATATGTAAAATTTAGGAACCATACGCTACTGTTGATATATTCCAAAAAACTTTTTAATATTGCTTGGTCCCCTCTCCAAATAATAAATAGGTCGTCCAAAAACCGACCATAGAACTGGACATATTTAAAATATTCTGAGTTGAATACGTAGTTGGTTTCCCAAAATGTCAAGACAAAGTTTGCAAAATTGGGGGCACAAGCTGCCCCCATGGCTACTCCACTGATCTGTTTATAATGTGCCCCCTCAAAGAATATAAAGTTATTTTTCAAAACAACTTCCATTAACTTGACTATAACATTCACTTTGTTCTGATCGTATAATTTTGTGTAGTATAATTGTTCTTCCAACCACTCAAGCCCTCTGTCATGCGGTATGACAGTAAAAAGATTACACACATCCAAGGTGATGAATGTGTCCCCTTCGTTGAATTCTATTGATCTAATTTTGCCTAAAAAGTCCCATGAATCCTTCAATATGTGTGAGAAAAACTTTATGCCTGGTTTTAGATGATAATCCAGGAATTGGCTAATAAAGTGTGTTTTACTACGCTTTCCGTCCACTATAGGTCTAAATTGCAAGTTGTCAAGGCCTTTATGTATTTTGGGTATTCCAAAAATCCCACTGGTGACTGGGTATTCATTCTTTAAGAACTGCCACTCCTGCTCATCTAGCTCCCCTTGAAATAGCATGTCAAATAGTGTGTTATCTATTCTACTGTACGCTATGTTAATCTCGTTCCTACTTGTTTCCCTATAGGTGTTACCCAACAGTAAGGCGTTCATGTATGAAACGTAATCGTAGTGGTCCACTATGACTATCCCGCTTCCCTTATCGGGTTTCATAATTCTGATGTTTTTAGCTTTTAATATTCTATTCAAATTAAATTCTTCCTGGGTGGTCAAGTTCTTGTTAATACTACTAGCCCTGTTGTATTCGGTAAAAGCGTTCCTGATGTCATTTTCGGTTACTTTCTCAAAAATAGCAACACCCTCATACATAGGTGGATTATAGATACTAGGCTTTACCAATTTGCTACCGTTGTTGTTAATACCCCACGAATTACCTTGGTATAAAATTTTCAAGTTCAACTTTCGAGTAAACAATTTCAGGTCTAAAATTGTGTTGACCAAATTGCCCCTCCTGCATGGTACGAAACTAAAACCTTTCGAAAACAAATCCACACATTCTTCATCAAAGGGTTGGCTTGTGTAGTTATATAATTTAAAATCCCCTTTATTATTGGTCACAATTTTAGGTTTACAAAACAAACTACGTCCCCCCTCATTGTCCAGTTGAATTCTATGGTCTTGTAAACCTACGTGATTGTCCGGCACCGTAGTAAAAACTTGGTCGGTTGGAACATAGTCATTGCTTAACGTATTTTCATCAACTGTCAACAAATGCCCTTCTATATAGTACACTGATACATCAAGCAATGAATTATTACCATCGTCACAAGTTATGCCCAATGAATTGCCAAAAGTACAAATTACAAAATTATCATTGTCTTCACCATGCAATGCATTGGTCTCATTCACTTGCCGTGATTGCCCACATGAGCCACATACACAATCATTGCTTCCAGTGTTAACCTGTTGAAAGTAATTAGTGTCTAAGTCAACAAAGTCATGTATATCTGAAACCTGTATGTCAAAAGACGTTCGTTGCTCGTCACTGGCGACTGGAATTAAGTCGCAAACTGTGTTGCATGAACCCGTACTGTGTACGGAAGTCAAAAAATTGTTGCAGTTATCCAGACTGCCTTGTATATTGTTGACTACATTCAGGGCACCAACGGGAACATCTTCCCCTAACCCCATGATGTTAAAGGGAATGTCCAATGTAGTCCCTATCACATCTGTAAAGATTCGACATGCCCACACGCAGCAGGAATCGTTCGTAATTGTGTAATGTCAAGGTCAATACTTAACTGGTAATTAGAGAACTTACCAAATACCTCTTCCCGAGGCTACTTGCGCCCCCACACGTTTTTTTGCTGCTGTTGTTGTGACTGTGGAAAATAGACCCTCTTGTTTGGATCAAAATCCCTCCTCGGTCGTGTCCCTAGGTATTCACCTTCCTCTTCTACTTCATGTAGATGCTGCCCTCTTATCCGCTTGGATCTTCTGGGACCTTCACCTTCCACCGAACCTTCTTGCCGATCGCTGTAAACTTCCGAATGTGGGGGGGAAGTGATGTCATCCAATTCATCCATACGGTTCATGCTGACTTCCGATCTGCCGTTGTTGTGGCCACAGTGTACTGGTTTAGATTTGGGATATACCAGTCCCGATGCATACACTTTCTTATCCCTCTGGATCTTTTTTTGTTTTTTGTCATAAATGACATTACAGCTGTGTTCCACTTCCTTGATTACATTAATGTAATTAGTATAATATTGATCAAAGAGTAGATCTTGACTAATAAGGTTATTAAGATCATCCAGCTCTACTAAAAGTAATTCGATTTTTTTGTCATTATAGGCAATCATGATTTCCATTATTTCTAGCCCCGTTTTGTTAAATAACTCGTGCAAGTCTTTAAGCATATCGGGATCGTGTTCACTTCCGTTGGGATATCTTCACAATCTAAGTCCTTTAGGTACAAGCCCTAATTCAATATTCTTGCGTAGGTAACCGTTCTCCATCTGTGTTCTCTTTAGTTTGAACATTTTAACCTCAAAAGTTCGTAGCCAATCTCTCATATTTCCCTCCAACCTGTGAGCAATAATCTTAGGGGCAGGAACATTAGAGTTGAATAAATACTGATTTTCCTTCCACGATTCACTACGTTTCAACTCCACTTGTTCCCTGTTACACCTGGAATTGCTAACATGACCACCACTGTTGTTGGCGTTGTGAACAGACGCTATGGGTTGCGGCAAAGGGGTTGCTTGTGTAAGCGGTAACCCCAAGCTTGCTGTAATGTCCATACTGGCGTTGGAAGTTGCCATCAATTTCTGTATTAGTGCTGTGTGCAACTTAAGCTGCTCGTTCATTTCTTTAAGCAGCACTCCCACTTCGAGCGCACCGCTTTCTTCCTCCATGTCCAAACAGCCAAAACCAAGAACCAAAATACCTCAAAAAGTATAATGTTGGAAGAAAGCTCAGCGTTCTAGATGGAACTGCTGTGTCAATGTTGTTACTGCTGGCATACCAAAAGAAGACAAAATCCAAGGTCCATAAATGCTGAGATGTAATTTATTAATACAAGTACATAAGAAACGTCGACCTAGGTTTCGTTCGTATCTCCGAACTTCTTCAGAACAAATAAAATAATGCAAGGACCTCTTAAATATCTTACTTAAATTGCAATTAATACCTCAATTGTTCAATTAACTTCCCGCCAAAATGTGTTCAACCAGCAGCATCTACTAACCCGCATACTACCATACCTATGCAATATAAGTTGTAAATCTAAATAAACCTAAAAACAATGTACATTAAAAACTGGCTAACTACCCACAATAAAATAAAATAAAATAAAATAAAATAAAATAAAACCCTGTATTCATCAATACCGTCCATCTCTATGTTGAATTCCTAAATAAACCAGGATTGCAGGATGTGGCCTCTCAGGAGGCAGGTCAGGCTGAAGGGGCTTCTCAGGTTACTATACTCCCCTCCCTTCCTAGGGTGGTTAGGCCCTCTCCTTCTGTTTCCAAGGCTTCTCCTAGAGGCAGGCCAGGTTTAGCTTCAGTTGGTGTCACCCCTAGTTCTTCAGGAACTGTGCCCAAGAAGCATATGCTTAAAATGGCAGAAGATTTGATTACTTTGATTAGGGGTTCTTTGCCCCCTCCTGATAAGAGACCTAGGGTGGAGCCTGAGCTAGGAAGTTTTGAGCAGGCTTCGATGTTTCAGAGTCTTGACTGAAGACTTGCAGGAGTATTCTCCTTATTCTGATTCTGATGTGGATGATTCTACTCCTTCTGCTTCTCCTCCTGAGGATTTTTCTTTTCAGAAACTCTTCATTCCATGAGGGAGCATTTCAAGTGGGAAGGTCAGGACTTCTCTGATTCCAGGAAAAGGCTTAGGGAATTTTGTTTTACCCCAGCATAGGCCTTTGGCTATACCTCCTGTTTTGGATGTGGTGGAGGATGTTTTACAGAGGCTTCTCTTAATCCTGATTCTTTGCCTCCTGCTCGGTTAAACCGGATAGGTATTACAGGGTGCCTGAAGCTCATAAGTATCTTTTTAAGAGTCCTAGGGCAGACCCAGAAACTGTTAGTCAGGGGCCTAACGGTGTTAAGGCTTCTGTTGTCAAGAATCCGGTTCCTACAGATAAAGAGGCCAGGGCTTTGGATAGATGGGGAAAGAAAGTTTATACTTCTTCCACTCTAGCTATGAGGGCTTTGAATTGCCAGTTTCACATGTTGAAATACCAAAACTATCTCCTTTCACAATTGAAGTCTAAGGTTGATGCTCTGGCGGAAGGTATTGATTGTAAAGAGTTACAAGATTTAGTTCATGTTTCTGAACAGGTGGGTAAGCATTCTTTGCAATGTGGTTTTGATGCTGTACAGGCCTCGTCTAGGGTGGCTGCCACTGGGTCAGTTCTTCGCAGGCACGCCTGGCTGAGGGATCAAAATTTATCTGACCATGTTAAAACAAGGATTTTAGATGCTCCTTTACAATCTGATGTGTTGTTTGGTTCTCCTGTTGAGGCAGTTTTAAAGAAAATGGAGGACAAGGCTAAGTCTATGCAGACTGTTAAAGATTTTTTGCAGGTTCAGCCTCCAAAGTTTAATAGAAATTGGCCTACTAAGGGGTGGACATATCCTTCTTATGATTCCCAGTCTAGGGGTAGATCTAGACGTGGTAGGGGCAGAGCTCAGGGCTCTTTCAGGCCTAGGACAGGGAGTTCTCCTGCACAGTCTTCGGGTGAGGGCAGGGGTCAGTCCTTTCGTAAACAGACCCAATGACCTACCTTTTCAGCTGCCAGAGCCTTCTCGTCTGGCAGCACCTTTGGGAGGAAGGTTGGCTTTCAAAGAAAATTGGAGTTTAATTACCCAAGACAGATGGGTATTGGATATCATACACCACGGTTACAGGTTTTATTTCCATACCTTGCCTCCTTTCAAAGGCATGCCAGACGTTCCTCCTCAACAAAGAATAGAGGCTCACAAGCAAATTTCTCTGTTACTCCAAATAGGGGCCATTCAGCCGGTCCCTATGCCAGAAGTGGGACTAGGATTTTATTCTCGCCTGTTCCTAGTACCAAAGAAAGGGAACACGTGGAGACCAATTTTGGACTTATCTATCCTCAACACTTATCTGGACATTCCCAAGTTCAAAATGTTGACGTTACAGCAGCTTTTACCTCTGCTGGGCAAAGATCATTGGATGGTAACTTTGGATCTCAAGGAGGCTTATCTTCATGTTCCTATCAGACTGAGTTGCAGGAAGTATCTGCGTTTTCGAGCTGGGACTTCTCATTATCAGTTCTCTGCATTGCCCTTTGGCTTATCTACTGCGCCCAGAGTGTTCACGAAAGTTCTGGCTCCAGTGATAGCTTTCCTCAGGTTAAAAGGAATACAGATCTATCCTTATTTGGACGATTGCCTGATTCTGGCTCAAGGAAGGGACGAGCTTCTTCATCATTTGGATTATGTGATAGCAGTGCTAAGATGCCTGGGGTATTCTGTGAACGAAATAAAGTCCAGTCTAGTACCCTCTCAGGACATGTGCTTTCTGGGTGTGAGACTGAATACAGCATCCCAGATGGCCTTTTGACCCCGGACAAACAAAAGAATCTTTCCCTTTACTTTCATCAGTTGTCTCATCAGTCCAGGCTGACTGCAAGGACAGTCCTTCAAGCCTTGGGGTTCATGGCATCTTGTATTCTGGTGCTTCCCAATGCCAAACTGCATATGAGGAAGCTACAATGGTATCTCAAAATGTATGGACACAGCACTGCCAGGATTTGGACACTGTCATTCAAATAATACCTTGCATTCAAAAGGAATTGTTGTGGTGGGCTCAGGAATGTCACCTAAACAAGGGACTCTCTGTGACCCGGCCAGAGGCGAGTCAGATTCTAACGACAGATGCCTCAGACAAAGCTTGGGAGCTCATCTGAATGGAAAGTGGATACAAGACAAGTGGCCTGCCAGACTACAACATCTACATATCAACTTGAAAGAGATGTTAGCAGTCCAGTTTGCATTAATAGCTTTCAAGGATTTACTTCTTCCAGGGCAGGTGTTGATTCTAACAGACAACACAACTGTCATGTGGTACATCAACAAGCAAGGCGGAACACATTCTTATCCTCTATGCAGGCAAGCAATGATTTTGTGGAGACTGCTCTCAGTTTACAGCTAAATCTTCAGGCAAGGTTTCTGCCGGGAGCACAGAACTCCTTAGCAGATGTGTTGAGCAGACAAATTATGGATCCCCACGAGTGGAAATTGGATCTTCATGTATTTCAGAAATTGACAGTGTCATGGGGAACTCCAGACATAGATCTGTTCGCTTCTCCACTAAACCATCAGCTGCCAAAGTTTTGCACAAGAAGGTTTCATCCCACAGCTTGGAAAGTGGATGCTCTTTCTTTCAATTGGAGCAATCTTCATGTGTATGCCTTTCCGCCTCTGCCTCTCCTCCCAAAGGTACTACTAAAGGCCAGACAAGACAAGCCAAGGATGATTTTGATAGCTCCAGATTGGCCTCGACAGCATTGGTACCCATTACTGAGAAGCCTGGTACGGAAGCATCCATGGCCTTTGCCTTCGATTCCACACCTGTTGTCTCAGGAGGACAGTCATTTGCTCAATGTCAAGCTTCACTCTCTGCACCTAACAGCCTGGCATATTCTGTTTTGAACCATAGTGGGCCTCCTCTTCCACAGCAAGTTTTGAATGTTATTTTGGAAGCTAGAAGGCCTAGTACAAGGAAAGTGTACAGATAAATGGAAGAGATTTTTATTTTGGAGTGCAGCAAAGGATTTTGATGTTTCTGAGCCTAATTTAAGTGTGGCTCTTCAATATCTTACTGAGTTACTGGAAAAAGGTTTGTCCTTCTCTTCTATTAAGGTTCATGCTGCAGCAATTTCGGCTCACTATGATTGTGACCCACCATTGTTTTCTCATCCTTTGTTCAAGCAATTTCTTAGAGGGCAAAGAATACAAGACCCCCGAAGAGCTCCTACTCCTGCTTGGGATCTCAATTTTGTGTTGGAGAAACTCACTCTACAACCTTTTGAGCCTGCAGCTACTACTGAATTAAAGTTTTATCATGGAAGACTGCTTTTTTGTTGGCTATTACCTCTGCAAGAAGGGTTTCTGAGTTGCAGGCCCTTATGGCGGTTGAGCCTTTCTTAATTTTCCATAAGGATAGGGTATCTTTAATCCTTCCTTTATGCCTAAAGTGGTTTCTAGTGTGGCTTTAAACCAAACTATTCATTTGCCTACTTTTTATGCAAATCCCCAAAATAAAGGGGAAAAGATTTTGCACACTTTAGATGTACACAGGCAGTTGCGATATTTGGACAGAACTAAAGGGTTCAGGCAGTCTCAGCAGTTATTTGTTTCGTTTGCTTTGAGTTCTCAGGGCAAGCCTGTGTCAAAACAAACTATTTCTAAGTGGATTGGGTTTTGCATTGCTTTCTGTTATTCCCATCATGGCAAGGAGATTACAGCTGGGATTAGGCCTCATTCCACTAGGGCTACTGCCACTTCAGCTTTTTGAGGTGGGTGGCAACTAAGGATATTTTGGAGGCAGCTACTTGGAGTTCAGTGCATACTTTCTCTAGGCATTATCACCTACCACTTTACTCTAAATCCAGGGCTGGTTTTGCCACTGCTGTTTTGCAGGGCATTTTGGCAGCTCCTGCTTCCTTATAGTTTGGCCATCCTCCCTTACCTCTGCTTTGGGATTCTACCCAAGTGTAAGGACTGCAGCAATGTGAGATGAAGAACATAGTACAGTTTTGTACCTACCATAAATGTAGATGTTCAAGATCCACATTGCTGCAGTCCCTCCTTCCCTCTGTAGTTAGAGGCGGTTGTGTGGGTTGGGTTGTCAATAGGTGTATATTGTATATATTGTACATATTTTAGTGCTAGGATGGTTGGTTGTTTGTTTGCTGTCTTTTGGTTTTGACCTTTATTTTTAGGGTCTTCTGACATCTGGGGCAAGAAAAGACTGAGGATATGACGTCGGTCATGCGCATTTGTACCCTGGCGTCCTGATGTCAGTCAAATGCGCCTTGACCGACGTCAGCCTTATACTTTGATATTCGGGCCGACCGAGGACAGCGGACTACCCAAGTGTAAGGACTGCAGCAATGTGGATCTTCGAACATCTACATTTATGGTAGGTACAAAACTGTACTTTTTATTCAACCCCCAAATTATTCGTCGACAGTCTATTCTTGCAGCAAATTATTTTGGTACTTGGTTTAACTATCCAGAAATGGCTTTGGTAAGCCATCCAACTACTGATATTCTGAAAAAACATAAAGATAAAGACAGAGACAGACCACATAGATCCAAAACTACCGACGCTTCCATTAAGCTAGTCGCCAGTTCGCTGGTACTCAGTGAGGCTCTTTCACAGCCCCTGATACCCGCTACTTCAGATTCGCAGGCCTCTGCTGAGATCCATTCGGAGTCCGGTATGCCGCGAGATGCTTCGACTATGGAACCTGTGGATGTCTCTACCTTGGATGGGTCCAGAGCCGCCGTGCAGGCACCTTTTTCTGAGGGTGTATTTAGGCCTGCTGACTTGCATATCAAACAGACGCCATCTTCTTCATCAAGGCCTAAAACTCGACCCACACCCAGAAAACCGATGTCCAAACTGCGCATGGTCAGGCCCATATGCCTAAAAAACTAATGATAAGAATGGCTGAAGTCCTTATTACTCTAATTAGGGGAAGCCAGCCTTCCCCCTGTAAGAGATCTAGAACTGATTTTCCTTCTGATTATTCTGATCAGGATTCTGAAATTTCTGTTTCCTCTGATGACCAGGATTTACCCTTATCTACCTATGAGGATTCTGATGCAGAGGATTCCATTCCCTCTGCTTCCCCTCCAGAAGATTTTTCTTTTGGTGAAACCTTGCGCACTCTTAGGGAGCATTTCTGCTAGGAAAGCCAGGATTACTCTGACTCCAAAAAGAGGCTTAGGGAATTCTTACTTCTCCCTCAACACAGGCCTTTAGCTATCCCTCCTGTTCTGGACATTGTAGATAATGCCTTCTTGGAATCTAGCCTGGCCCCAGACACTTTACCTCCAGCTCACATAAAACCTGACCGGTATTGTAGAGTACCTGACTCTCAAAAGTTCCTCTTCAAGAATCCTACTGCAGAACCAGAGACCATTTCACAAAGACCAAAATGCATTAAGGCTACTACTGCCAGAAACCATACCCCCTCTGATAGAGATTCCAGGGCCTTGGACAGATGGGTTAAGAAGGTATACACTTCTGTTACTTTGGCCATTCGGGCCTTAAACTGTCAGTTGCATATGTTAAAGTATCAACAGCATATTATGGGACTACTTAAACAGAAAATTATGTTGTTTTCTGACTGTGTGAACATAAAGAATTACAAGATTTAATGCATTCTGCTTAACAAGTTGGTAAACATACTTTGCAATGTGGTTTTGACTCTTTAGAAGCATCTTGCAGGGCTGCGGTCACTGGGTCTGTAAGAAGGCATGCTTGGCTTAAGGAGCAAAACTTGCCAGATCTTGTTAAAGCTAAATTACTGGATGCTCATTTAAACCAAGACCGCCTGTTAGGCAACAAAGCAGAAGTCGTCCTTAAAAAGATGGAGGAAAAAGCTGAATCTATGCAAACTGTTAAATATTACCTGCAAGTACAGCCTCCCAGATTTAGTAGGCATTGGCCTTCTAATAATTGGTCCTTTCCAGTCTCTTCCAGGCCTTCTCAGTCCAAACCCAGGAACAGCAGACTACCTAGGCTGCAGTCTCAAGGTACACACAGGCCTAAGCAGTGGGGGGCTCCCACTACCAAAGCTGGAAGTAGTAAGACTCCCCCTATGGAAAAAATGTCACAATGACTTAACCTTAACCCTTCCAAGCCCTGCTCAACTACCTGCTCCCTTAAGGGGAAAGATCACCCTGCATGCAAAAAACTGGGAACTCATTACCCAGGACAAACAGGTTTTAAATATAGTTTTCCAAGGGTAGAGGTTCCACTTCCAAACGTTACCAACACCAAACGGTTGGCCAGACTTACCGCCAAATCAATGGACAGAGGCTCAACAGCAGATACTCTATCTTCTAAGTATCGGGGCTATTCAACCTGCTTCAGCAGATGAAAGGGGACAAGGTTTTTACTCAGGACTTTTCCTGGTACCCAGAAAAGACAACTCCTAGTTCTGTCCTGGATCTCTCTATTCTAAACACCTTTTTGATAATCCCAAAATTCACAATGCTAACAGTTCAACAGCTGCTTCCTATGCTAGGCAAAGATGCCTGGTTGGCAACCTTAGACTTAAAGGAAGCTTACCTGCACATGCCAATAAGGGAATCTTGCAGGAAATACCTACGCTTCAGAGCAGGCTCCATGCACTATCAGTTCTCTGCACTTCCCTTTGGCTTATCTACTGCGCCCAGGGTATTCACAAAGTGCCTAGCTCCAGTCATTGCATTCTGCAGGAAAAGAAATATTCAATTATACCCATACCTGGACGATTGTCTGATTCAGGCAGAAAGCCAGGACATGCTATTAAAACATCTGGCATTTGTAAAGAAACTTCTGACCTCACTGGGGTACACCATAAATGAAAATAAGTCTCATCTAGTACCCTGCCAACAGATTGTATTTCTGGGGAGCAAGCTTGAACACAACTTCCCAGATGGCTTACCTCATGCCAGAGAAAGAAGTATATTTGACAGCCTACTTCAAACTACTGGCCACAAAGTTCCAGCTATCTGCAAGGAAAATCCTGCAAGTCCTGGGGTTCATGGCCTCTTGCTTTCTACTAATTCCATTTGCAAGACTGCATATGAGGAAACTACAATGGTATCTAAAAACCCTATGGTGTCAACATTCTCAGGACCTGGAATCAGTGATTCCTGTCATTCCTTGTATAAAGACAGAGTTCCTGTGGTGGGCAGAGGCCTGCCACCTCAACAAGAGGCTCCCCTTTCAATCTACCCTCTGCCACTCAAACCCTGACTACAGATGCATCAAGCTATGCATGGGGGGGGGGGCACTCACCTGGCAGGGTGGGGCATTCAGGGTAAATGGAACCAGAGTCAGATGCACCTGCACATCAACCAAAAGGAAATGTTAGCTGTACAGAACTCCCTGACAGCCTTCAAAGACCACATCCTTCCAGGACAATTATTGGTAAAGACAGACAGCACCACAGTTATGTAGTACATAAACAAGCAGGGGGGAACCCACTCGCACCCTCTCTGCAGACTGGCCATGGCTCTGCGGAACACAGCCTTGAGCTACCAAGTGCACCTACAAGCTCAATTCCTGCCAGGCAAGCTAAATTCACTGGCAGACGACCTAAGCAGAAATCTCATGGACCCACACGAATGGAAACTGGAACCAAAAATATTCAACATATTGAGGAACAAATGGGGGGACTCCAGAGATGGACCCATTTGCCTCCCCTCAGAACTACCAATTGGACAAATTCTGCACAAGGACTCCCCACAGTCAGGCTTGGAAAGTGGATGCCCTGTCCTTTACCTGGGAAAGCCTCTCAGTTTATACCTTTCCCCGTCTGCCTATCCTCTCGAAGGTTCTGCTAAAGATCAAACAGGACAAACCAAGGACAATACCGATTGCGCCAGACTGGCCTCGCCAGCACTGGTACCCCCTCTTGCGCAGTATGATAATGCAGGATCCATGGCACCTACCTCAGACACCTTCTCTGCTGTCCCAGCAGGCGGGCCAGATTCTGCACCCTCAGCTTCAAACCCTGAACCTTGCAAGCCTGGCTAACTCCTTCAGCTCTCCAGTAGCATCCCTCAGTAAGCAGATGTCATTCTGGAGGCAAGGAGACCTAGTACTAGAAAATCCTATGCTGAAAAGTGGAAAAGATACTGTTCCTGGAGTCAGACTCGGGGGATGGGCACTACAGTGCCCAGCTTACCTCATATTCTTCAGTACTTAACAGAAATGTTCCACAAGGGCCTATCCTTCTCGTCAATTAAAATTCATGCCGCTGCCATTTCAGCACATTATAATACTGAACCACCCCTCTTCTCTCACCCCCTGTTAAAGCAATTCCTCAGAGGGGCTAAAAATTTAAGACTCCCCCAGGCAAGCCCCTACTCCAGCCTGGGACCTTAACTTTGTATTGGAAAAGCTCACTCTCCCTCCATTTGAACCAGCTGCAACTGCAGAGTTGAAATTCCTTTCTTGGAAAACAGCCTTCCTTCTACCCATCACTTCAGCAAGAAGAGTGTCTGAATTACAGGCCCTCATGGCAGTGGAGCCCTTCATTATCTTCCGTGCAGACAGGGTTTCCCTCAGGACCAGTCCTGCCTTTATGCCCAAGGTGGTGTCTGTTGTGGCCCTAAATCAGTCCATTCATTTGCCTACCTTTTTCCCTAACCCACAAAACAAAGGAGAACGAATACTGCACTCTTTGGATGTGCACAGACAACTTAGATTTTATTTGTACAGAACTAAGCCTCTCAGAAAATCTGAACAGCTGCTAGTTGGTTTTGCTGCAGGGGCAGAGGGGAAGGCCATTTCAAAGCAAACCATTTCTAAATGGATAGTCCATTGCATTCATTTCTGCTATAAGCACCATGGAGAACCTATCCCACAGGGGATTAAACCACATTCCACCAGGGCTGCATCTACCTCTACCTCTACAGCCTTTCTCAGAGGAGTCCCTACCAGGGACATTCTTGAAGCTGCTACCTGGAGCTCTGTACATACCTTCACCAAGCATTACCACATGCCTATTTTTTTCTAAATCCAGAGCTAGTTTTGCCACTGCAGTTTTGCAGGGCATAATATCTGGCCCTTATGCTCTCTAACTTCCTCCTCCCTTCCTTAGCTTTGGGAATAAACCCAAATGTAATGACTGCAACAGTGAAACACGAAGAACATAGTACAGTTGTGTACACTTACCATAAATGTAGATGTTCGAGTGTATTTACTGTTGCAGTCTTGATTACCCTCCCTCCAGCCCCCTGACTTCTCTTGGCTCTACCTTTCCTTCTTGTGTGTTGTATTTGACCTTTCTGGTGTATTTGCTTTTTGTTGGAGGTGTAACAACATATAATTGCTTCCCATTAGGGGGGCACCTGACATCTGTGGCAAGAAAAACTGATGTAATGGCGTCGGCTGCATGTTTTATACCCCTGATGACCTGACGTCATGGAAGAAGAGACAGCATCCGACACAGGAATCCAAGACTCTGATATTCATGTTGGCTGAGGGCTACCTGCAGGCAGATAACCCAAATGTAATGACTGCAACAGTGAGTACACTCGAACATCTACATTTATGGTAAGTGTACACAACTGTACTTTTCCTTCCTATGGTCTTATCTAAAATATCCTTCTTGGATTCTGGAGCCAAGTCAAGACCTTTTTTCTCATCCCTCAGGGATGCAGCATCCGAACCTTTGAGCTCTCAAATTGACTGCTTAGGTTCTCCACTTCTTACCGTAGTGAGACAGTCCAGCTTTAAGTCCCTGGTCCGAAAAATTCTTCTAGCCTTGCAAAAGGCTTCCACTAAAAGTCTGCACCAGTAAGTAGAAGAGATTTATTTGGGCCATGAGCAGGAACATTAATCCTTTCTCAGCACTAGTTTTCAGACGTTTTATTTCTTAGCAATCTTGTCGATGAAGATGCTAGCTTCCCAGCTATCAAATTACAGTTAGCTGCTATTTCCAACTTTCATACTGCAAGTCAATCCCATTGTTCACTTTTAGACTATGCAAATCCTTCATGGAAGGTGTTTTCTTATTAAGGCCTCTAATTAAGGACCCCTCTTCCCCCTTGGGACCTCACTCTTGTTTTGCAGGCTTTGACCCAGGGACCATTCAAGCCAGTTAGAAGTTGTGACATGAAGTTTCTGTTGTGGAAAACAGCCCTCCTAGTGGCTATAACTTCCTCTAAGAAGATTTCTGAACTGCAAGCCTTATCCTCCAAACCTCCTTACATACTTTTTCATAAAGACAGTCTGTTCTTATGCACCAATCCATCTTTCATGCCCAAAGTAGTGACCGAGGAATAATAATAATCAGTCCATCCAATTACCAGTGTTGTTTCCTAACTTCTCTAATAAAGGGGGATGTGTTCTCCATCTTCTAAATGCTCATTGACAAATCCATTTTTACCTGCACATGACCAAACACAGGAAGTATAATCAGCTTTTGTAGCCTTCTCACCTAATAGACTTGGACAAGCAGTATCTAAAATTACCTTGGTGAAATTGGATATCTGACTGCAGCTCATACATTTACTCTCATCCAAGGGACTGGAATTCCCTAGACCTCCCAGGACATATTCTACCAGAGTTATGGCTACTTCTATGGCGTGCTATTCAAGAACTTCCATTGATGACATTTGTGCAGCAGTGACATGGTTCAGCAGTCTTACCTTTGTATTGCACTACAAGTTTGATATCGTATCTAGGAGAAGGGCCTCCTTCAGTTCGATGGTGCTCCAGCATATCTTTCCATGAGGGCCACCCAGGATCTACGTATCTGGGGACTCTGACCCTGTCCTGAGGAGGAATGAAGAAGACAACATCAGATTAAAAGGTTATGTCTTACTATAACTTGGCATCTGTGTTATGTTCCTTCATTCCTCCTCACTTTCTCACCCAACCATCACCCTGCCTTGTTTCTTCTAGAGGAACCTGGTTTATGAAGGGACTTCTGTGTCCCATGTCTGAGCCTCTTCTGGCATTCTTTTGCTGTGTGAGTGTTGGATGTAAGGAATAAGCAAACTCAATCTGAGGTACTTGGTTAAATGTAGTGCATTGTGGGTAAGAGGGAAGAGCTTGAGAGTTGGATCCAAGTCTGTAGAATGTGGCCGAGCCAGATCCAAATGCCAGATCTGAGATCCCATCATGAGGAGGAATGAAGGAAGACCACACAGATGCCAAGTTATAGTAAGACATAACCTTTTATTTCCTTTGATTTGTTTGTTTAGCTTGAAAGTACTTTTATCCTGTTGGGTGCTACACTAACACTGACTGGTGCACCTGCTCAGCTGAATCCCTTGTCCCCCATATTAATCTGTTTGGGTTCACACACATAACAACCTCTCCCACTAGGATTAGTAAACCCATCAACAGGGAAAATATCTTAGATTGGGTTCTTATCAATAGCCACCCAAGCTTGTATACAGCTGGGACTCTACACAATGACCTAATCATTCACCAACTTGTATTATTAAGCATAAGGCAGAAACCCACCACAAAACTACATACAAAATTATCAGAAATAATAAAAACTTCAATCCTACTAACTTCCTAAATGAACTTAAATCGGTCAACTGGTCAGTCCTAAAACATCTACCACTAGATGAAGCGTAACTTTCTTTAACAATAAATTCCTGAGCATCCTTGACTCCCATGCTCCTGCACGTACTATAAAGACTAAATCTAATACTGCTCCATGGCTCACAAAGGAAACTAAGATAAAAATCAAACTTAGAAATATAGCCTGGACCAAATGACGAGCAACTAAAGCCCCCCTCAACCAAGTGAGATATCGTCAACTTAGAAATGATACAAAAAAACTCATTTTGCTAAAAAAAAAAAAAAACTACTACCAGAACCTCCAATTTAAACACCAAAACAACCCCCAAAAGTTTTGGGCAGGTATTAACAGACTTCTTCATCCAGGACAATCTACTATCCCAACCCCATCAAACTACACCCATAAATCCCCTGAAACTGTTGCCACTGCCTTTAATAACTGCTTCACTGAAACTATTCAGTTCTTACCTAAACAATTTACTCCCACCCACTCTAACTCTACCACTTCTCACCCCCCCTTAACTTCCAACCTGTCTCTACCACTTTTATTTGATCCCTTATCAAAACACTAAAACCAACCACAGTTTCTGCTGACCTCCTTCCTGCAGAGTACCTACAAAAAGCTGCCGACGACATAGCAATCCCCAACTCTATCCTAATCAATAGAACACTAACTGATGGAACTATCCCCTGAATCTGGAAAATATCCTATGTTATCCCACTCCGCAAAGATGGAAGTTCAACAGAACTGTCCAGCTACAGACACATTGCCATTCTCTCACCACTAGCCAAATTAATGGAGAAATGAGTTCATGAGCAACTTATGGACTATCTCATTCAGAGCAGTCTGCTTGCCAACTCTCAGCATGGCTTTAGGCCACATCACAGCACCACCTCCACCCTCCTTTCTTTTACAAACAACAAATTCCAAAATAGGAACACCAACAGGCTCTCTTCAGCCCTATTTGTAGACCTGTCGAAGGCCTTTGATATGGTCAACCACAAATTACTTATCCTTTCCGTAAAACCCATAACACAAAACACATTTAGCACAGTTGAAAATTGGCTCTCTAATCACCATCTGTTGTTAAATCCCAACAAAACTAAACTGTTCCTCTTTAGCCCCACCAGTAGATCCACCTCATTTTTCTTATCCATAACATCCGACAACGGTACCTCTATCTCTCCAGAACGGTACCTCTATCTCTCCAGAACGGTACCTCTATCTCTCCAGATGACCATATTAAGCTTTTAGGAGTAATGGTGGACAATAATCTCAAATTTGATCTGCATATCAATAAAACTATAAAAACAATTAAGAAGAAGCTTGGCTCATTATATAGAAGCAAAGCTTTTCTAACCCCATTAGCTAGGACTGCAATCACCCGTTCACACCTCACTGTTACAACCAGATTTGCCATATGCTCAACATATAGGACACATCACTGTCAAAACCTCAGTCTTCTTGGGTGGCTAGAACTGCCTAGCCTACTTCTGTTCAGTCAGCTTATAGTAACACACAAAATTCTGTACCACCCTGAAAATACTCCGGCACTCAAAAATCTCATAAAGCCATACAGTAATTCAAGGCAACTACGATCATCCAATAAACTGTTGGTCCAAACCCACAAAGCAATTAACTCAGCCGGCGACTCTGTTTGCCAATGTCATTGGTAAAACCTGGAATTCACTTCTATCTAACCTTACCCGCAAACCTTCTTTAAGTCTCTTCAAAAAAGGCCTCAAGCAGTATTTTAAAGAGCACTGACTTTGTACCTGTACTAACCCTGATTAATCACTACTAATTCAGTGCCTTATTTAAATTAATATTGTACGCATATTTTGCTCATAATAGCTTGCAACCTGTTGTTTTTGTATACTATTACACACTGTCTATATTGTGAATACCTACTAGAGGGCTTTGTAAATATGTTTGACTCATATCTGTTATGTTCTATCTGTGTTATCTGGAGCTTTTCTCCCCGGGCCTCCGCTGAAAATGGACATATATCCAGTCGGACTATCCTGGTCAACAAATGTAAAATAAAATCTTAACATACTTGTATAGGGTTTCTGTAAACCGTTCATGTAGACAGCAGTATTTTCAAGGTTTATGGGAGGCTTGAAATTTTGCCAGGTTGTCATTTAATACAGTAAACTCTCAGTTAACCAGCACCCTTGGGGATTGGTAGATGCTGGATAACTGTAGCTTCTGATGACTTGAGAGTTGCAATTAAAAATAGGCCTGACTAATACTGTATCCTGTACTGTTTGTTTGGTTTGATTTGCTCTCAGGTTGGAGAGAGAGGGAATTTATTCTCATATTCCTTTTTAAAATTCTAAAACTCTAAAAACGTAAGGTATGAAGTGGAAGACATGAAAATTGTACTGTATTTCTTCGATATTTTTTACCGGTTGCTTGAGTTCTAGTTAACTGAGAGGTTTACTGTAATAGGAAGTTAGCATTAGAGTAGCTACAGAACATTCCAGGGTTAGCTGGGGTTCTGGGTTTTATTTTACTTCAGAGGAGACCATTTTGTGGTTTAAACTTAGCAGAGAGGACATTACATTAGGTGTTGTACATTACTCACCCATATTAATGAGGACCATAATCCCATATGTTTGCTGCCCTGGCCAGTATATTGACATACTGGTCCAGGGAGTTTGTTTCCAAAATACAGAAATGTCTGTGCCTACACTTTTGGTGTTTGTATATTATGCCCAGTCAATAGTGGGGTAATTAAAGTAATCTATAAATATGGTATTGGGTTGAATGTTTCCAATATGCTTAAATACATGATGTTAAGTTGTCTATCTCGCCTTCATTCTTGCTGGATGGGTTCGGAGCCGACCTCTGCTCCGACTCGGTCACTCTAAAAGCTCGAGAGTTGGTTCCACCGGCTCGAGGCTCCCCTTATATCCCACAATGCTAGGTGGTATTACCTCAGATCTCGTTTGCCGCTACAGCTATCGAGATGTGTTGCTTCACCGGCTTCAGGTTAGTGTAGGAAATAGTTTTAAAAAGTTCATTAAAACCCTTTTAAATTAGTTTTCCAATCAGTTTCCCCTTATTTTAAAGGTTTTGTATCCCTCCTCCTTGTTCTTCTTCCCTTTTTTACCAGAAGAACTTATAGTTCTTCTCTTAGGCCTTCGGGCCCTCCCATTCCCTTGGAGTGTGTGTGTTTTCTGTAGGGACTTTTATTAAATTAGAATAATTTTGTTTAATTTAAGTTATTGTTATTTAGTGTATAGTGTAATCGGTGTGTTTGTGTTGTGTTTGGTTACACTTGTTCCTTGAAATGTCCAAGGATTCGAAGGTCTCAGGCTTCAAGAAGTGTGACTCGTGCTGTCAGAAAATGTCTCTGACAGACGGTCACACTTCTTGTGTGTACTGCCTGGGACCTTTACACCTGCAGGACTCTTGTGCTGTTTGCCATGGCTTCAGCCCTAGAGTCCTGCAGGAAATAAAGAACAAGCTCTTTTTACGGGGCTTGCTAAAGCCTGAGGGTCCCCCGACAGTTTCTTCGGGCAAACCTTCTAAGGCTTCTAGGTCTTCGACTCCAGCTACTGAGTCGACGCCTAAGACTTCGAAGTCTACTACAACATCGGCTCCGGCTGGAGCCGATGAGACTCGAACTTCTATTTCAGTGGTTCCCTCGGCTCCGGCTGGAGCCGAGATATTGGAAATTTCTGAGTCGGCTCCGATCAGACCATCGGAACCGACATCTAGGAAAGAGGTCCAGGTCACCGTCCCTTGGCTCCGTTCATTCGGCTCCAGCATCTCCCTTGCTGTCTGAACGGAGCCATAGATCTCACTCCTCTAGATCATCGAGGCTATCCGACCATGACCTTCAGAGGGTAGTGAGTCGACTTCTTAAGTCCGAGGCACTGACCCAAATGCTTCAGAGCCCGACTCAGCAGTCGATGCTTAACCCTATCTCTCAAAATGTTCCTCCTCCGACTCCCTTGAGCTCGGAGCCGGGGCGTTTCGGAACCGAGACTGTGGTAGCGTCGGAGCCGATACATTTGTCTTCGGCCCCGTCGTCGGCTCCAATTTCTTCCTTAGAAGAATCTCGGCGCCGGACTTCCCTTGTCGGCTCCGAGGGGGTGAGTGGCATCAGACCCTTGTCCGACCCCGCTCTCCCTCTCGGCGCTTCGGCGCTGGTGAGTTTGGCTCCGACATCGGCCTCGGAGCCATCGCTGTCGGTGCCGAGGGAGGTTTTCAGCTTTTCGGAGCAGGGACCTTTGGCTCTGCCTGACAGAGGTGCCTTCGAGGTCATGTGGAGTGTGTTGGAACCCGGTTCAACACCACAGTTGGCTCCGTCCGTCCCTCCCTCTTCGGTGCCTCAGGTTATGTCTACTCACTCCCTCATCCCAGACCGCAGAGAGCCAGCTCCTCAAGAATCCCCTGTGGGGATCTCATCCTCTTCAGAGGCCTCTCCTGAATTGGCAGGGGAGCCCCCTAGGAAGAGAACGTGCAAGAGGAAGCACATAGACTCACTTGAGTCTGTCACCTCTGACACGGATTTAGAGGATTCCGAGGGTTCCCCCCATTCCCCTTCTGAAGATGTCTCCTTTGCAGACATTCTAGAGATCCTGAAACAGAGGGGAAATTGGCCAGCCCTTAACCCTTCGGAGGATGAATCTGTGTATCTTGAGGCGTTTGGCTCTCGCCCTTCCACCTCCTGGGTGTCCCCCCCCTTTGACCCCCTCATGCAGGTGGTAGCTAAAAGGCTTGGACGGCTCCTGACTCTGTGGACCCCACCCCTAGGAGACCTTCAAAGTTTATCACAGCACCAGCAGATAAGCAATTTCTGACTAAGGGAGTTTCTGTGGATGCTATGGTGGTAGCTGCCGCCACTAAGAAGGAGCTAGCTGATCCTTCGGTGCCTGTCCATCCTCCTAACAAGGAATCTAGGTCTATGGACAGGTACGGGAAGCGGATGTTTTCGTCAGCGACCTTTGCTATCGTTAAGCTGAACTACCTATGCCATTTCACTCGTCTTCAAAGAGACTTGATCAAGGAAGCGAGTGAGATGTTGAAGGACCCTACAGCTGCGGGTTTTCAAGACCAGATGAACGCTCAGCTGGCTACCCTAAATTCTATAGCTAACTCCTCCTTGCGCCTCCTTTCATATGCGGCTGATGGAGCGAGCAGAGCCGCAGGGACAGGTGTGGCCTTACGCCGGCATGCCTGGATGCGGCTATGCAATTTTGTGGACCCCTTTAAAACGTCTTTCACTAATTCCCTTTGATGGATCATCCCTTTTTGGTCCTCAAGTGAAAGAAACCTTGACGAGGTGCGAGACGGATGGCAAAACTCTTTCTGCCATCGGAGTCTGTTTTTCTACTCCTTCTAGGCCTTACCCCAAAGGCCAGAAAAGTGGGAAAATGTGGTTCCACAAACAATCTCAAGGGACTTTGCCTGACGCACAGAGTCTGTTCCACTCCAGAGGCAGGGGGGGAACAATAATGGTAGACGTCGCCCTAGAGGCAGGGGGGGTCCACAGAACCAGGGCAATCGAGAAACCTTTTCCGATAAGCCCTTCCAGCATCCCTGAGGTGTTGCCCGACTGTCCACCTTCGGAGGCAGTCGGGGGAAGATTATCACTGTACCCAGAAGCCTGGCGATCCCTAACTCAAGACAAGTGGGTACAGTCCATTATTTCCGAAGGCTATTCCATTCCGTTCTTTCGCATTCCAAATCAATCAAAAAAATCCCTTCCAGATGTTCCACCCGCTCAAAGGGATCAAGCAGCATTAGAAATATCAAAGTTGCTTGCAAAAAGAGCCATTCAGCCAGTGCCAGCAGGCCAGCAAGGATCCGGAATCTACTCCAGGTTCTTTTTGGTTCCAAAGAAAACAGGGGACTGGAGACCCATTTTGGATCTCAGCATCTTGAACAAGTCGGTCAAGAAAACAAGATTTCGGATGGTCACGCTACAA
The DNA here is from genome assembly GCF_019279795.1 of Protopterus annectens. Taxonomy (NCBI): domain Eukaryota; kingdom Metazoa; phylum Chordata; order Ceratodontiformes; family Protopteridae; genus Protopterus; species Protopterus annectens. Next base: position 784,262,295 of record NC_056737.1, on the reverse strand, counting down.
TCCATCCTACCCCTATTGGGAAAGGAAAACTGGATGTGCTCTATAGACCTCCAGGATGCGTACTATCATATAAAAATGAACAGGCGCTCCAGGAGATTCCTCCGCTTCAGGCTGGGAACCAGTCACTTCCAATTCAGAGCCCTGCCCTTTGGACTCACCACAGCCCCCCAGGTGTTTACCAAATGCATGGCAGTGGTGGCCTCTCACCTGAGACGTCAAGGATTCCAGGTGTTTCCATACTTAGACGACTGGCTGCTCACAGCTCCTACCAAGCATCTTCTTCTACTTGCCAGGGACTACACCTTTCGCATTTTTCAAAAGTTGGGTATCTCAATAAATTGTGAAAAGTCTGTTTTGTCGCCTTGTCGTGCTATTACCTTCATAGGCACAAATCTAGACACAGTCAACATGTCTGCGAGACTCACAGATCAAAGGATAGCAGACATACACAAACTGGTCTCCCTTCTCTTCTACAACAACAGAGTCAAAGTCAGATTAGTTCTAAAAGTACTAGGGATAGGGATTATGGCGGCGGCTATCCCTCTGCTTCTATTAGCCAGATTTCACATGAGAATCCTTCAATGGATGCTCTTCACACAATGGTCGTACCAACAACTTCCGATGTCCCACACCATTGTGCTTACGCAAGCATGCAAGAATCATCTTCTTTGGTGGATTTCTTCCCCCCAACTCTTCCTAGGAAGACCCTTTGTCCCTCCCCCTCCGGTTGCTACTCTGACAACGGACGCCTCCCTGATCGGGTGGGGGGGGCATTATCAGGGCAGGACAGTCCAGGGCATATGGCAACCACACGAACGCCACTTGCACATAAATGTTCTAGAGATGAGAGCAGTGCTTTTAGCGTTGCAAGCCCTTCAAGACTCTCTTCCCTTGGGAACGATAGCAATTCAGACGGACAACATGTCTGTAGTGTGGTATATCATCAAACAAGGTGGAACCAGGTCCTACCCCCTATGTCGAGAAGCACTCAGACTGTGGCAATGGGCGATTTCTTCTCAGCGTTTTCTGATAGCAATGCACATTTGGCCCCGGGGACTTCTGTATGCATTCCCTCCCTTCCCACTAATCTCTCAAGTGATACAGAAAGCTATCGCTCAGAAGGCCTCATTGATCCTCATTGCTCCTTACTGGCCTCGATATGTTTGGTTCCCCTTTCTACATCAATTTCTGTTGGAGCAACCTTGGCATCTGGACCTAGTTCCAGATCTTTTGATCCATCAGTCGGGTCAGTTACATCGCTCCCTCCCCTCTCTGAACCTCACTGCTTGGTTCCTCCAGTTCCAACCTTAGCCAGGCTTCCTCAAATATCTCACTCTGTTCGAGATATTTTGATAGCTTCCCATAAATCTTCCACTCGGAAGATTTATCTGAGTAAGTGGAAACGTTTTGCCTATTGGGCTCAAGGAAGGGACTTAGATCCTTTCACTGCTCCCATCCAAACAGTCCTTGATTTTCTAGCTGAAATTTTCCATGCAGGTTCATCTCCTTCTACTCTTAAAGTTCAATTGGCAGCTATATCTAACTTTCATGTGGGTATCTCAGATTCTGCCATCATGTCTCACAAGCTTTGCAAAGCTTTCTTGAAGGGAGTTTTTCTTAGTAAGCCTCCTATAAGAACTCCTCCTCCTGCTTGGGACCTTAATTTAGTTCTCACATCTTTGATTCTTCCCCCTTTTGAACCTGCAGCTTCCTGTTCAATGAAATTGCTATCCTGGAAGACTCTCTTTCTGATAGCCATTACTTCAGCTAGAAGAGTCTCAGAGCTTCATGCACTCAGCAGTCGACCACCGTATCTGTTGTTTCATAAGGATAGGGTATCCTTACGGACCAATCCATCCTTTTTACCTAAAGTAGCCTCTGCGGCAAATATAAATCAAAACATAGACCTCCCTGTGTTTTTTCCTAACTTTTCTAACGGGTCTGAACAAAAATTGCATTGGCTAGATGTTCATTGTCAATTAAGGTATTATTTGGACAGGACCAAACAGATCAGAAAAACCTGACCAGTTGTTTGTCTCTTATGCAGAAAGCAGAAAGGGCCTTGCAGTTTCAAAGGTATCACTCTCCAGATGGCTAACATCCCTGATTTCCTTTGTGTATGAGATTAGACACCAAAAGTTGCCTGACAAACCTAAAGCTCATTCGACTAGAGCTTTGGCTACCTCTATAGCTTTCCAAGACAGGCTGCCTATTGATTCCATTTGTGCAGCAGCTACTTGGGCTACTCCTCACACTTTCATTTCTCATTATAAGTTGGATTTAGCTTCTAGACATAGAGCTAATTTTGGTTCCACTGTACTCAGGAGTCTGTTCCGATAGGCCACCCGGGACAAGGTGCTAGGGACGCGGTCCCATCCAGCAAGAATGAAGGCGAGATAGACAACTTAACATATAGAAGTTATGTTCTTACCATAACGTTCCATGTTAGTTGTCTTCTTCTCGCCTTCTTCTTCGTCCCTCCTTCCCCCTAGCCTGGACAGAACTAGAGGAGTTTGTTTGTGACCTCTCTTTCTACCACCTCTATGATATATATGTATATGCTATACTATGCATATATTCCCTCATCAGGTTTCAGGTCACCTTATACCTTTCCTTTTATAGAGGTGGTTTTTCCCATTTCCAGTAGTTCTGGATTTATTATTGGCTGGGCCTAGCTTACAAACGAGATCTGAGGTAATACCGCCTAGCATTGTGGGATATAAGGGGAGCCTCAAGCCGGTGGAACCAACTCTCGAGCTTTTAGAGTGGCAGTCGGGCAGGTCGGCTCCGAACCCATCCAGCAAGAAAGAAGGCGAGAAGAAGACAACTAACATGGAACGTTATGGTAAGAACATAACTTCTATTTTTGGGTTTTCTGGATCACAGAGGGAGACCTATAGCTTGCAAGGATGTGGTGAGGGATTTTGCCTGTGGTGATATGAACATGGAGAAGCTAAAGTGCATTGTCCTGTTTGAGCAGCCTTGGGATGTATTTATTTTTTTATGTAAGTTGAGACCCCACCACCTTTAGTCCCTGTCTCTGTAGTAGCTGGTCTACATGTGTGGAAGGTATTATAACCTTGCACTGGCAGTGTGCTCTTGATGACTTTAAACCGTGTCTGTGACCACACAGATGTCAGCATTCTCAAGGGTGAGGAGAACTTGTAAGGTGTGGAGTTTATTTAGACTCCTAGGATTGAGCAGTGACACCTTTAGATTTACTTGGTTTTGATTTGCTATGTTGGAACTAGCATTGCCTGAAAACAGCACTATGGGGGACGACAGTGTCTTAGCTAATATTCGATAGCTTAGAGGGGAGAGGTGAAGACCATCTCTGGCAAAGCAGTGTGGTCTGGTCACTCCTTCATGCTGACAAATGTCAGTAACTGAGATAAAAAATCATTACAAATATTAAACATATGGAATTCAGAATTATTCAAGATCAGAAACAGAAAACTAACTGTATGGGATTCTGATCTTGAAGAGGATATTGCTACAGAACCACGCACCTAAGATCCAGAGATGTCCATTATACTGATTACTGCTGCAGCAGCCTTAGCTATATGGGTTATAGCCTACTAAAGACATAACAGCTTGAGAGCACCTTCCATATGTGCGAAATGTCAATCGGCTCAAGCTGAGCTGACAAGTCTGGGCATGAAGCCCCCCCCGAACTTTACTGCCGCTAAAGTGTACTTTCCTCTGAAGCTTTCAAGGATCAGTGGACAGCCTGTGCTTTGTTTTTTTACTTTCCTCATTAGGATAGTTATTTTAAAGCTAGGAGTGTTGTTTTAATGGGCTTTTTCAAGACTAATGTTCTTACACACTTCCTGTCAGTTTAAAAGTGAACCATCCGTAACCTGTATTCTGTTGAAATTGTGTTTTATTTTTCCTTCGTGGGGCTGACATAGTGTTGTAAAGAGATTTTTACGGTTTCTTTTGTCAGACAGTAAATTTTGTGAACTGGTAGATGTTCTTCGTGTTTCACTGTTGCAGTCATTACATTTGGGTAATCTGCTGGCAGGTTGCCCTCAATCGGCCTGATTAACAAGTCTTGGGTCCTGGTCATTTGCTGTCCCTTCTTCCATGACTTCAGGTCATCAGGGGTATAAAACATGCAGCCTACGCCATTCCATCAGTCTTTCTTGCCGCACGGTGCCAGAAGCAGTTCGCAAGTGCTGGTCGGCCGACTCCTGAAATTTTCGTTTTCGAGTTTCAGATCCGAAGTCTTCAACTAAAAAGCTAAGTACCCCATTGGGGAAACTTTTTCTTGCTCCTTACTAATGTCAATAAAAGTTAATAATTGCATTACTTGTGGGAAGCAAATACCTCATAAGGATTTTCATTTGTACTGTATTCCTTGCCTAGGCCCTGACCACAACATACCTTGCTCTCTGTTTTGTGCTTTATTTAATCAATGCACTATCAAATGTTGGTACATTTTTGCTTCTAAATAGTTTGGCTCACGCTTTAATTATCCAGTAATGTCGTCGGTTAGCAATCCGACTACCGGAATACCTACAAAACGCAAAGAAAATGACAAGACAGGCCGTTGAGGTCCAAAACTGCAGACGAAGCTTCTCCTGAGCCAATCGACAGTTCACCGGTACTCAGTGAGGCACTTTCGCAGCCCCTGATACCCGCTACTTCTGATTCGCAGGCCTCTACTGAGACCCATTCAGAATCCGGTATGCCTCAAGATGCTTCAGTTATGGAACCCGTGGATGTCTCTACCTTGGATGGGTCCAGAGCCGCTGTGCAGGCACGGGCTTCTGAGAGTGTTTTCAGGCCTACAGATTTGTATATTAGACCGACGCCATTTTCAAAACTAAGGCCAAAATCTCAACCTATGCCTAAAAGACCGATGCCCGGGCCACATGTGCAGGCCCCTATGCCTAAAAAACAAATGATCAAAATGGCTGAAGATTTAATTACTCTGATCAGGGGTAGCCAACACCACCCCCCCAAGAGGCCATTGATTATGAATCTTCTGAACAGGATTCTATTTCTTCTGATTCTTCTAATGACCAGGAATTGTCTATACCTACTTATGAGGACTCTGATGGAGAAGATTCCATCCTTCTGCTTCTCCCCCTGAGGATTTTTCGTTTGGGGAAACTTTACATACCTTAAGTGACATTTCCACTGGGAAAGTTAGGATTTCTCTGAATCTAAAAAGAGACTTGGGGATTTTCTTCTTCTTCCTCAGCATAGGCCTTTGGCTATACCTCCTGTTCTAGACATTGTTGATGATGTTTTTTCACAATCTAGTATGGCTCCTGATTCTCTGCTCCTTGTAAGCCAGACAGATACTACAGGGTTCCTGACTCCACAAATTTCTTTTCAAAAATCCTGTTGCAGATCCTGAAACCATTTCTCAGGGTCCCAAGGGCATTAAGGCTTCTACTGCTAAAAATCCTACCCCTTCTGATAGATTCCAGGGCGCTGGATAGATGGGGTAAGAAGGTTTACACTTCTGCAATCTTGGCAATCAGGGCTTTAAACTGACAATTTCATATGCTAAAATATCACCAGCATATCATGGAACTGCTTAAACAGAAAATTATGTTAATTTCTGACTATGTGGAAAACAAAGATTTACAGGATTTATTGCATTCAGCTGAACAAGTTGGAAAACATACTTTGCAATGTGGTTTTGATTCTTTTGAGGCCTCTTACAGGGCTGCTGTAACTGGGTCTGTGCTAAGAAGGCATGCTTGGCTCAGAGTAAAATCTGCCTGATCATGTTAAAGCAAAATTGTTGGATGTTCCTTTACAACAGGACCGTCTCTTTGGTAATAAGGCTGAAGAAGTTTTAAAAAAGATAGAAGATAAAGCTAAATCTATGCAAAATGTGAAAGATTTCTTACAAGTGCAACCTCCTAGATTTAGTAGGCACTGGCTTACTAAGAACTGGTTCTTTCCAGTTGCTTCGAGAGCCACTCAAGTCAAACCCAGACATTCCAAAGGCTCCAGGTTTCAGTCACAAGGGACTTTCAGAACAAAACAATGGGGGTGCCTCCTCTTTCAAATTTGGAAACAACAAGACACCTTCCTATAGTAAGCAGTCTCAATGACTTCCCTTTACACTTACCAAGCACTTACCTTTTAGCCGCCCCTTTGGGGGGAAAACTGGCAATTTATAACCCAGGACAAATGGGTTTTAAATGTAGTATCCCAGGGATGCAGATTTCTTTTCCACATGTTGCCAATTCCAAACGGATGGCTAGACCTGCCCCCAAATCAATGGCCAGATGCCCAGAAACAAGTACTTTCCCTCATGAACATGGGGACTATTCAGCCAGTACCAGAAGAGGAAAAGGGACAAGGTTTCTATTCAAGACTTTTCGTGGTACCCAGAAAAGACAAATCATGGCGTCCAGTTCTGGACTTATCTACTCTAAACACCTTTCTGGACATTCCAAAATTCAAGATGCTGACTCTTCACCAGTTACTTCCTATGCTAGGCAAAGATGCCTGGTTGGCAACTCTAGATTTAAAAGAGGCTTACCTGTATATCCCAATCAGGGAATCTTGCAGAAGATCAGAAGATACCTCCGCTTCAAAGCAGGCTATTTGCATTACCAGTTCTCTGCACTGCCCTTTGGCTTGTCTACTGCGCCCAGGGTCTTTGCAAAGTGCCTGGCTCCAGTAATTGCATTTTGCAGGCAAAGAAATATTCAGATATATCCATACCTGGACGATTGTCTAATTCAGGCAGAAAACAAGGACACTCTTCTAAACCATCTGGGGTTTGTAAAAAGGGTTATAACTTCTCTAGGGTACACTATAAACGAAAAGAAATCACAACTGGTACCCTCTCAAAAAATTACATTCCTGGGTGCAAGCTTGAATACAACTGCCCAGAAGGCTTTCCTTATGCCAGAGAAGCAAATTCATTTGGTGACTTACTTCAAACAGGTGGCCACAAAAACCCTGCTTTCTGCAAGGCAAATGCTGCAAGCCTTGGGGTTCATGGCCTCCTGCCTTCTTCTAATTCCATATGCAAGACTGCATATGAGGAAACTTCAGTGGTACTTAAAAAGTCTATGAAGTCAGCATTGTCACAGCCTGGAAACAATGATTCCTATCATTCCTTGTCTGCAGCTAGAGTTCCTATGGTGGGCAGAGGCCTGCCACCAAAACAAGGGACTGTCATTCACACCACCCCCTGCCACCCAAACCCTAACTACAGACGCATCAGACTATGGTTGGGGGGCACATCGGGCAGGGCAGTGCATTCAGGGCAAATGGAGCCCAAATTAAATGCACCTTCATATCAATCAAAAAGAAATGCTAGCCGTACAGAAGGCACTGACAGCCTTCAAGGACTACCTTTATCTAGGACAATTAATGATAAAGACAGACAACACCACGGTTATGTGGTACATAAACAAGCAGGGGGGGTACACACTCCTACCCCCTTTGCAGACTAGCCATGGCATTGTGGAACATGGCCTTGACCTGTCAAGTACAACTACAAGCTCAATTCCTGACAGGAAAGCTGAATACTCTGGCAGACGAACTAAGCAGAAATCTCATGGACCCACACAAATGAAAACTGGAACCACGGATTTTCAACATGTTGACATGCAAATGGGGGAGCCCAGGCATAGATCTTTTTGCCTCACCCCAGAACTATCAGTTGGACAAATTTTTCACAAGAACTCATCACAAAAAAGCCTGGTAAGTGGATGCTCTATCCTTCAGCTAGAAAAACCTATCAGTCTATGCCTTTCCCCCTCTGCCTCTGTTCTCCAAAGTTCTACTAAAAGTCAAACAGGACAAACCAAAAATGATTTTGATTACTCCAGTCTGGCCTCGCAAACACTGGTACACACTCCTGCACAATGCGTCACACCTTCCACCATGGCACCTGCCTCAGACACCTTACTTTACTGTCTCAGCAGAACAACCAAATTCTGCACATGCAGCTCCAAACTTTGAATCTTGCAGCGTGGCTAATCACCCAAATTCACCCTTAGCATCCCTCAGCAAACCTGTGATGGATGTCATTTTGGAGGCGAGAAGGCCTAGTACTAGAAAATCTTATGCTGACAAATGGAAAAGATTCTGTGCCTGGAATCAATCTCAAGGGATAAGCACAGCAGTACCCAACATTTCTCAGATTTTACAATACTTAACTGAGATGCTTCACAAGGGCCTGTCCTTTTCTTCCATAAAAATCCATGCCTCAGCCTTTTCAGCTCATTAGAACACAGAACACCTCCCCTCTTCTCTCATCCTCTGCTAAAGCAGTATCTCAGAGGGACCAAAAACTTAAGACCACCCGGGAGAGCTCCAACCCCTGCCTGGGACATCAATTTTGTATTGGAAAAGCTCACTCTCCCTCCTTTCGAGCCAGCTGCTACTGCAGACTTAAAATTTCTCTCCTGGAAAACAGCTTTCCTTTTAGCAGTCACTTCAGTTAGAAGGATTTCCGAATTACAGGCTCTTATGGCAGTGGAGCCTGTCGTCATTTTTCATGCGGACAGGGCATCTCTCGGGACCAATCCATCCTTCATGCATAAGGTGGTATCCAGTGTGGCTCTTATTCAGACCATTAATTTGCCAACTTTCTTTCCCAATCCACAGAACAAGGGGGAGCAATTATGCATTCATTGGATGTACACAGACAACTTAGATTTTACTTAAACAGGCTAAAATCTCAAAGAAAATCTGAACAACTGCTAGTGGCATTTACGGCAGGGGCAGAGGGAAAGGCTATTACAAAGCAAAACATTTCAAATTGAAGAAGCCATTGTATTAGTTTCTGCTATATGCACCATGGAAAAGCTATCCCCCAAGGGATCAGATCCCATTTCACCAGGGCTGCATCTACTTCTACAGCCTTTCTCAGAGGTGTTCCTACCAGGGACATTCTAGAAGCTGCTACCTGGAGCTCAGTTCATACGTTCACCACACATTACCATTTACCACTTTTCTCTAAATCCAGATCTGGCTTTGCCACTGCTGTTCTGCAGGGCCTTATAGCTGGTCCTAATGCTGTATAATTCCCTCCACCCAACTATAGCTTTGGGAATCTACCCAAATGTAATGACTGCAACAATGAAACACAAAGAACATAGTACAGTTGTGTACTCTTACCATAAATGTAGATGTTCGAATGTATTCACTGTTGCAGTCCTGGTTACCCTCCCTCCAGCCCCCTATTTTTCTCTGGGTACACCTCTACTTTCTTTCACTATGCTTAAAAGCCCTTTTGGTGTATTTGCTTTTGGGATTGGAGGTATATTTTTTGTTTTTTTAATTTTATTTGCTCCCCATTTGGGGGGCACCTGACATCTGGTGCAAGAAAAACTGATGTAATGGCGTCAGCTGCATGTTTTATACCCCTGACGACCTGACATCATGGAAGAAGGGACAGCAACTGATGCAGGACCCAAGACTTTGTTAATCAGGACAACTGAGGGCAACCTGCCAGCAGATTACCCAAATGTAATGACTGCAACAGTGAATATACTCGAACATCTACATTTATGGTAAGTGTACACAACTGTACTTTTTACCTGCAGTTGCTTCTTGTCTTCCCTGTGAAAGAGGCACCATTTTTGGCTTGACCATTGACCGGACTACCGGTCCCTTGGTCCATCCTCCTTTCAATCACAAAAAGAAAAAGTTAAGCAAACAGCCTTTGTCACCACAGCAGGCTAGTCATTTGCCTCATCCCCAGGTGGGTAACTTTGCTGTGCCATTTTTACGTCAGACCACTCATCTTCTACCCCGGATCCCTCTGGCGTAGTTTTTTGCAGCCCCTATGGACCGGGGGTTAGCTGTGTCTTCTGCGGCTGCAAGAGTCCCCATGGTGGGCCCTGGGAGAGGGAACAAGAAAGGTTTCCCTGTCATCTCAGAATGCTGTGCCCATCCCTGAAGAAGCAGCTGTTGCCATTAGTAATGCAGCTAACTCCGTTTTTCCTGTCAAAAAGAAACAGAAAACCAAGCATGAATCTGCTCCTCCTCAGATTCCTTTGGATAAGGTCTGGCTCAGAGTTTAATTCATACTATTGCTCCTTGTAGATTCTGGTAAAAGGAGGAGGGATTTCCCTTTTCTTGAAAAGATTCAGGACTCTGAATCTGAACAGCAAAATGCTGGGACAGATACCAGGTGTTTTTTCCTCAGATTTCTTATTCAGATTCCAAGGAGAGCTCAGTGTCTGGTTCTCCCTGTGGGAGTTTCTCTTTCACTGAGACTATTGCTAGAATGTGCCAGTGTTTTCAGTGGGAGTACACTGAGGTTTCTCAGTTTCTCAGAAAATAGGAGTTATTGCAGAATGATTTTCCAGAACCCACACCCATTCCAATTGCTTTGGTGGCTTTAGAGGATGTGCGTGTTACTGCTTGCAACTTTCCTGATAGTGAGCCAGCTGTCTCTAAAAAGGCAGGTAGGATGTATAACGTTCCTCAGTCTTTTCATTTTATACACTCATCCCAAACCTGACCCAGCAGCTGTAGTTCATCCCACTGCTGCTAAGCATTTGGCTGATTCCAATCCCACTCTTTCTGATAAGGATAGGGAAATTATTGATAGGTGTAGGAGAAAAGGGTATACTTCTGCATATCCATTTTTGAATTGTCAGGCTCATATGTCAAGAGTTTGTTCTGACCAATTGTAAAACTAAGAGGAATGTTTTATCTGCAGTTTTTCTTGAGAAAAATCTGATGTAAATAGCTCAGTTTCTTCTGTTGCATGGGTCAGTATTCATTCTTTTCAGTGTGTGCATGACCCTGTTGATACTACTGCTAGGACTATGACCACGGGTGCTGTTTTAAGGAGGTGTACATGCCTGCATTCTTAGAACCTCACAAATGATGATGAGAGACAAGTGCAGTGGTGCAGCAGTTTGTGTTGTCACTTCATAGCAAGAGGTTCTCTGGTTTGATTCTCGGCTGGGATGCCTTCTGTGCAGAGTCTGCATATCCTCCCTGCGTTCATGTGGATTTCCTCCAGGTGCTCCAGTTTCCTCCCACTTTACAAAGGCATGCATCTGGAGCATTTTTTTCTCCCCAGGACTCTGCTGAAAATTGGCTCATTCCAAGTCGGACTTTCCCGGTAAACAACTGTAAAATAAATAAAAATGAGATTTTAAATTCTCCCTTGAGTAGAGATTCAACCCTTTGCTGCAGAGGTGATCAAAAGTGTGATGAAATGGGCAAGCTGATCCAGGGAATCTTTGTTTTTTTCTACCCTCCTATTCCAAACTGTCCAATAGATTTTAGCAAAACAGATTAAATAGTATCAACAAATCAAGCAAACAGATGTTTAAGAAGAAGTGGTAAGGGGGTTCAGAAGAGAAGTCTTGGACATCCTAAAACTAAGGACAAGTCCAACAGGTCTGAATGACTATTCAAGAGATCTTGTGAGCCTCTCCCACGCTGACTCCTTTTTTCTTCTAGAGTCTGAATCTCCATTTATTCTCTTTGGCAACAGATTATTTCAGACAGATGGGTTCTGAAAATCATTAAGGTTACAAATGGCAGTGGAAGGAAAGTCTTCCTTTTTATGGGTCATTCCTTTTCTCTCCGATCAGACTCTTGTTTCCACATGTTCTTCACATCCCTATTTATCCAGACTTCAGATGTTTCTTAAAGTTTTGTGTGCATGGATCATATTGGTTCTCTGCCTTACCCTTTGGACTGTTCACTGCGATAAGTGTTTACAAAATGTCAAGCTCCAATTATAGCTCATTGAAGGCTAGAGGGTGTCCGCATTTTTCCATATTTAGATGACGTGCTTATCATTGCAGATTTTTTTTTTCAGAAAGTCAGAAATCTCTCTCTTGGGTGCGAGATCTCACACAAGCTAGGATTCCAAGAGAACATTTAAAAGTCTTTTACTCCTTCACACAGGATTCTGTTCTAGGGATGTCAACTAGATACCTCCGTTCAAAGAGCTTTTCTTCCACAGGAAACATAGATCTTTATTTAGATCTCTTTCTAAGGTTTTCTACTCTACTCAGACTTTGGTCACTGTGAGGGAATGCTCAGGATTTTGGGTCTCATGGCATCTATGATTCTTTAGATACCCTGGCAATACTACACATGAGAAAGACAGTGTTATCTGATATCACTTTGGTCTCAGTGTCAGCATCCTTTATCTTTTCAGATGCCAGTAGTGGAGTTTGTTAGAAGAAAAATCTTTTGGTGGAGACAACAGATGTCCATAAATCCAGGTCTCCCCTTCTCCCTCCCTGCTCTAAAGTAGTCAGTCACCACAGCTGCTTTGGATTTTATTTGGCAAGCAGTTTCAGGAGAGAGAAAAATGCAGGGGGGGGGTACCAATGCAAACACACCTATATAAAGGAGATGCTTGGCCTGATCAAGGCACTGTGCTCTATGAACCATCTTTGGTCCCCTGGACTTGGTGTTTACAGACAATACCACAGTCATGCGGTACATCAACAAGCAAGGGGGAACCAGGTCACACCCCCTTGCAGACTAGCTGTATAACCTTGGGATATATTTTCACAGCACAGTCTCACTCTACAGGAGTACTACATTCCATCAAAACAAAATTGTGAGGCAGACAAGCTGAACAAGACCAGAGTAGACCCTCATGAATAGGAAACTAGATTGATCACCAATCTGTGGGGATTTCCTCAAGTAGACTTATTTGCCTCCTGTCTGAACAATCATCTAGCAAAATTATTTTTCAGGACTCCATGCAAGAAGGCCTGGAAGGCAGATGCCTTTTCTTTTCCATGGACAGGAATGATACTGTATGCTTTTCCACCCTTTCCAGTAATATCCAGGGTACTTCTGAAGATTCAGAAGGAATCTCCCAAGATGACTCGGGTGATCCCCTTTTGGCCCAGCCAGCACTTGTTCTCCCTTGTTTTGGAAACAGACCCAGAGAATTGCAGACCTATAATCCTGACCATCTTTATCTGTAAAACAATGGAACGTATCATTATTACCTCATAAATAAAGACATGGGTGACCTCCAAACCCTGGATCCTACTGAATTCAGTTTTATCAAAGGCAGATCCTGCCTGTTAAATCTGGTGAACTTTTTCAAAAATGTGACCAGGGCCGTTGAGGGTAAATCTGTGCACACAGCATACCTCGACTTGGCAAAGGCTTTCAGCACAATCCCACACTCTGGCATTGCCAATAAACTTAGCAAACTGAATGTAACCCCCCTTCATTGTAAGATGGGTTGCCAACTGGCTCACAGACCAGATGCACACTATCAAAGTGGGTGACTCCATATCAACCATCAGGCCTCTTACCAGTGGGATGCCACAGGGGTCAGTGATAGGCCCCCTACTGTTTGGTATAAACTTCTCAGAAGTTCAGGTCAAAACGAGTCTATATTACATTACCGAACGCTTAAAGCGAACGGTGATTAATCGGCCCTATGTAAGCAAAAGCTTACAATGTCGAACTGCCAGAACAGTGATTTTTTTTCCAAGGGAAAAAAAAAATCGCTGTTCCAACAAAAAAAAAAAAAAAATGAAAACACTTTAAAACATTACATTAAGTGGGGGGGGGGGGCTTTGCCTCCCATACCCCCCACTTAAATATACCAACTCTGAGACCGCACTACAGTGCCGAAAATGGCAAAGTAACGAAGCAGATTCTTTCCCAGGGAAAGAATTTTCTTAAAAGCCGCTTCGATATTTTGCCTTTTTAGTCTTTTATGTTCATCCAAGACTCATTCGAAAAAATGCATATTCGGTCTTGTAATAGGAACCCGGTCAAAACTAAGGGGTTGTGGCTGACCAAGTTTGTAGACTACTACAAACTGGGTGCAATTATTGAATCCCCCAAATGATGTCGGCATACTCCAGGAGGGTCTTATGGAAACTAACGACTGATGTCTTAGTCACCGTCTCAAACTGAATAACAAAGAAATGCATCATTATTCCCTTTGGCACAAACAGTGTCCTTTTACACTATCAAACCAACAAAGTGGTAAGGGACGTGGGATCACAAGTTGACTTTGACCTTAACTTCAACCACCATGTGTCTACTGTAGTAAGGAAGGCTTTCTACATAACAGACTTGATTAGTAAAAGCATCACCTTGAGAGGAAAAGAGGTTATAACCCCTCTGTACTTAGCCGTCATTAATCTGGCCCATAATTGAGTAAAACACCTGTTCTACATTACCGTACAAAGTACCTGCAGCAATTGGAGAGACCTCAGAGGTTTCTAACTAAGATCAAGGGATTCCAGCATGTGCCATATACAGACAGACTAAAGTCCCCGTTACTATACTGTGTATCATATAGACTTGTTAGTGGAGACTTATGCCTGGCTTACAGAGCAATCTCAGACCCAAACCCACATAGTCATAGCCTACCTTGTTTCTATCCTTATCAATCGGACCATTACAGAATCTATAATCCCCCCGATATGGTAAATATCCCACGTTATTCCACTTCATAAAGGGGGCTCCTCCACAGAACTATCTAACTACAGGCCTATAGCTATAATGTCCCCTCTGGCCAAAATTATGGAAAAATGTATGCATAAACAACTCCTTCAATATCTTATCCAAAACAAACTACTATCCAGTTCTCAACATGGCTTTAGACCCAACCACAGCACCACAACGGCCCTCCTCTCCTTTACAGATACAATAAATCATAACCGCAATGATAAAAAAGTGTCATCTGCCCTCTTTCTGGATTTATCAAAGGCAGTTGACATGGTCAACCACCAACTACTTCTTGACACCTTAAAAAATTTACACCTGGATAACTTAACATTAGATTGGTTCCATGCCTACCTCTCTGGTAGGAAACAAGCAGTACTCTGGCAGAATAAACTCTCCAATCTGCTACCAAACACCATTGGGGTTCCTCAAGGGTCCATATTAGGACCACTTCTTTTCTCAGTCTTTATCAACGACCTTCATAAAGCCATCCCTGAGGCCACCTGTATTCAATATGCTGATGATTCAACACTAGTATGTTCTGATATATCTTTAGACAGACTACTAACCAAAACCCAAAACTGCTTTACAAGAGTGAAAAACTGGCTATCAGGTCGTCAGTTAATCTTAAATCCAAAAAAAAACTAGATTATTACTCTTCCATCCAACCCACAAACTTCCCCTTATAGACTTTTCCATACAATCAAATAATGGGACCATTATCTCCCCAGACCTTCACACTAAACTTCTAGGAGTCACCATTGATGATAAACTCAGGTTCGATATACATATTAATCTAGCCATTAAAACCGTGAACAAAAAACTAGGATCACTATATAGAATCAAAAATTTTCTAACACCAACGGCAAAAGTGACCATTGCCCACACACATTTGCTCTCTACCCTTCTTTATGCCTTCACAATTTTCACCAACCTGAACAAAACCGACTTAAACAAACTCTCCTGTTCTTATAATCATATTGCAAGATTTGCAACAGGAACACCATATAGAACCCATCATTGTATCAACCTAAAAAACCTAGGGTGGATAGAACTCCCAAACCTTTTACAGCAGACCCAACTTATTGAGGCATTTAAAATACTCAAACACCCTGACAAATGTCCTTCACTTGAGAACTTAGTCTTACCATATACCAATCTAAATAGTCTTCGCTCCTCCAACAGGCCACTCTTGAAAATGGTTAAATCCTTCAACTCAGGTGGTGATGCTCTATTTACAAACATCATTGGAAAAGTATGGAACTCCCTCCCTCTTAGTATTATCACCATTACCTGTTTACCCCACTTCAAAAAACAGCTATTCCACCACTTCCAGTCGCACTGGCTGTGCCAATGCTCATTTCCTGATTAACTCCTACCCAGGATCCTAAGTGTCTTCTCAACTCTCACTAACATAAATCCTCTTTTATTTTTCCTGTATCAAAAAATCTCATGCTATACCATTATTGGTGTTTACTAGTTCTTTTACAGGACTAGTTTTTCTTACCATTACCATATGACAGCTGTTTTTAGTATGTGTGTTAAAGTATGCTGCTTATATTACTTATACTAGTAATTTTCCGTCCTTGTTAGTAGAACACTATGACATGTATGTTGTAACCAACCACAAACTGGTATGTATGTATGGAACTCATATTTTGTTTTTTTGTCTGATGTTGGAGCTTTTCTCCCCGGGCCTCCGCTGAAAATGGACATGTATCCAGTCGGATTTTCCTGGTAAACAAATGTAAAATAAAAATAAATAAATAAATAAATAAAAACCTAATGAACTTGCTGGATATTCATAAATCAAATGTCACTAGGGATACCCATTCCAGGGACCTAAATAAGGCCTACGATTGAACTAGGACATGCTGGAGGGACCAATTTATCTCCCAGTGACTGCCACATCTTTGGAATAGGCTACCCAATGTGAAACAGAGCACCTCTGTGACACTTCAAGAGGAACCTGGACGAGAGGATAGGGCACCATAAATTCTTACCAAGAATAGTGCCCACAGCCCTTTTGGACATGGGCAGCCATTGCTAAATGCAATCTTGGGTATTAACTAACATTTCTATAGTATTGCATTGGGATGAAACAGCTAGGCTTGAAATGGACCTCTAGGTAGATAGCCTATTAATCTCCTGTGATCCTCTGTAATGGCTAGGGGCGATTACCACAAGCTTCCTCATAAAATGGATCTACTTGCACAAGAACAGGGTTTTTCTGATGCATCCCAGCATCAATCATCTTCAGTTGATTGGATGATAGGGTCTTCATTCCTTTTAGGCAACCTGCTTTCCGAGAATGTCCAGCAGGTACTAATGGAGCTAAGAAAGCCTGCTGGTAGAAAATGATACATTAAGCACATGGAAAAGCTTCGCTAGTTTGTGCCAACAACATACTCAGCACTCCTTCAGGACTAGTTGTTCTCTGGTTTTACAATAATTGTGCGAGTATCCTATGGCCTTTCTTCTTCCTCTGTCAAGGTTCATTTGTCATCCGTTTTAGCAAGTCTCCTCTTTCAAGGCAGTCTCGTGTCAAAAATCTCCTTGAAAGAGGTTTTACAAAATAGACCTCCAAGAAAACTGGTGGCCTCTATTTGGGATCTTAAATTTGGTAGAGATGCTAAGACTTGCTCCATTTGAACCAGCTAATATGGCTAACTTGAGATTCTTAACATGGAATGCAGTTTTGCTGATTGCTCTGATGTCTGCAAGAAGGGTAAGTGAGTTGCAAGCTCTTATAGTGCATTAAGCATACTGCGTGTTCCATCGTGACGGGGTTCTACTCCTTTTGTGCCTACAGGGGTTCCAAACTTACTTTAAGCCCAGCTGCTCATCTCCCCATTTTCTTTCCTGAACCAAAAAATGAGCAAATAGAATAATTGGCAGGAGATATGCTAACAGGGGCTCACTCCGAGGAAATCCATGCTAAGTACGGCCGAACAATAATAAAGCAGAAACAGTATGAAGTCCCTAGTTCTCAAGCAAAAATAAAACTCAGAGTCTTCTTTCTGAATTGAAGCATTTATTAAATCATTCCATTTCATAGGTAGGTACTAGGCTATCTGCCCTAGGGCCTATGTAAGCCCAACCAACAAAGCTCCATGGCTTTCGCCACCCAAGAAACTTATTATCTGAAGTTGTTAATCTTCTTCCTATTCATCACTGATGGGGTTCGGTTCCGAGCCCTCGGAACAGAGTCAGCCTTATACCAAGCTTCCATGCACCAAAAACTCTCGAGCTAAGCTACTACCCACAATTCCCTTCACTCAGTTACCCCAGATCTCGTTTGCAGTGCAGCCATATAGCAGTGTTTCACCGTGCTCTCCAGCTAAGTTCATAGGTTGATACTAGGCTATCTGCCCTAGGGCATTTATAAGCCTAGCCAGAGTGTGTTTGGCTTTTGCCACCCTTTTAGATTAGTTTACTGTGCCTCTGTATAGTAGGTCACAGAAGATAGCCCTTTTAAGGTTAGTTTACTGTGCCTCTGTCTAGTAGGGACACAGAAGAGATCCCAGGGGTAAACCTATGATCTCCCATCCACTCGTCAAGATTTCTTTTGAAGAGGGTCATTGAGGGGCCCTGCCTAACATGGATTGGGATTTTGTTCCAGAGTGAGGGGAGCCTCTGGGATATGAATCTGTCCCTCCAGCATGTCCTATTTATTTCTATGCTGAGGTCCTAAGTGTTATATTTTTCTAAATTTTACAAGTTTTTATGGATTTTTCCTGTTAGTTTGCTAATTTCTTGTATCTTTACTACACTCAAGTCTACCCACAGGTATTTCCTTTCATACCATTGTTGGTATTGGCCCTTCTACCCCTGTGGTATTCCCAATACTATTGTTGGTATTTGCCCTTCTACCCTTGTGGTATCCCTAATACCATTGTTGGTATTGGCCCTTCTACCCTTGTGGTATTCCCAATACCATTGTTGGTATTGGCCCTTCTACCCTTGTGGTATTCCCAATACCATTGTTGGTATTGGCCCTTCTACCCTTGTGGTATCCCTAATACCATTGTTGGTACTGGCCAATATCATTGTTGGTATTGGCCCTTCTACTGTAGTGGTATGCAATACCATTGTTGGTGTGGTATCCCCAATACCATTGTTGGTATTGGCCCTTCTACCCTTGTGGCATCCCAATACCATTGTTGGTATTGGCCCTTCTACCCTTGTGGTATCCCCAATACCATTGTTGGTATTGGCCCTTCTACCCTTGTGGTGTCCCCAATACCATTGTTGGTATTGGCCCTTCTACCCTTGTGGTGTCCCCAATACCATTGTTGGTATTGGCCCTTCTACCCTTGTGGTATCCCCAAAACCATTGTTGGTATTGGCCCTTCTACCTTTGTGGTATCCCCAATACCATTGTTGGTATTGGCCCTTTTACCCTTGTGGTATCCCCAATACCATTGTTGGTATTGGCCCTTCTACCCTTGTGGTATCCCCAATACCATTGTTGGTATTGGCCCTTCTACCCTTGTGGTATCCCCAATACCATTGTTGGTATTGGCCCTTCTACCCTTGTGGTATCCCCAATACCATTGTTGGTATTGGCCCTTCTACTGTGGTATCCCCAATACCATTGTTGGTATTGGCCCTTCTACCCTTGTGGTATCCCCAATACCATTGTTGGTATTGGCCCTTCTACCCTTGTGGTATCCCCAATACCATTGTTGGTAATGGCCCTTCTACCCTTGTGGTATCCCCAATACCATTGTTGGTATTGGCCCTTCTACCCTTGTGGTATCCCCAATACCATTGTTGGTATTGGCCCTTCTACCCTTGTGGTATCCCCAATACCATTGTTGGTATTGGCCCTTCTACCCTTGTGGTATCCCCAATACCATTGTTGGTATTGGCCCTTCTACCCTTGTGGTATTCCCAATACCATTGTTGGTATTTCCCTCTTTCCTTCTTTTCTTCACTTTCTTCTATTTTTTTTGTGTGTGTGTGTTTCTTATTATGTCTAAGAAGAAAGGGACTACCGGGTTTAAACACTGCTCTTCTTGCAGTGGTAAACTCCCGAATAGTGACCTTCATGAAGAGTGTGTGCATAGTTTGGGGGTTCCACATTTATCAGTGAAACATCCATGTGATATTTGTGCCAGCTTCAGTCAGTGGACGCTGAATGGGCGATGAAATAAATTGATCCTTAAGTGCCTGCTTCCTTCGCCTTTTTTGGAGGCTGTTTCTGTGTCGGTCTCATCCCCTGTGGACAAGAAACGTCCTTGCTCAGACCCATCTTCACCAGCCGGTGAGGGGGGCAAAAGCCATAAGCACAAGGCCTGTAAGACTTCCACTGAGCACCATACTGCCTCCTTGGTTCTGACCACCTCGGCTCCAAGTTTGGCTCCAGTGATTCTTACCAAGGTCGCCTCGTCGGCACCTGCCCTGGCCCCGACGACTACGGCGCCAACTAAAACCTCTGTTCCTACCAGTTTGTCTGCCTCCATCTCGGCACCGACATCCACCATGTCCGTCCCGACATCAGTTCTGACAACTTCGGAGCCATTATTGATCTTGGCTCCGAGCCCGTTTTTGGCTCCGATCATTCCTTTGTTGCCGGTTTCAAAACTGGAATCGTCGGTGCCGTCCTTTAATACACCACAGATCCAGTACTCTCCATCTGCAGAACCATTTGCCGGACAAGCTTTCAGCCAATTTTTGGACCGGCCTGATTCAGTCAGGGGCAATGATAAGGTCCACCAGGAGCCTTTCAGAATTGGATGTGGTGCGCCTTTTTGATCAGCTGCTGACCCCCAGGTGAATTACAAATTTTCCTAGATCCCCATCCCACTCTGGGCTTTGGGCCTATTACACCGGCAACCCCTAAATACTCTCCTCCCTTGGATCCCTCAGTTCTGAGGCTCATATACCTGATGTCTTCGAGAGGACCCCTTTCCTTGGTGCCAATAAAGACTGTGTCTGAGGCCCCTTTGGGTGTCGGTTCTGTCAAAACCCACCCTTCCTCAATCTTATGCATGGAGGGTGGAACCCACAGTTCCAGTCATGGTTCCGGCTGTGTTGCCAGTTCCATCTTCGAGTCCGGGGGTGACTCCTGCCCCAAGTTTGCTTGATTCTCCTTCCCCGGGGGCGGACTGTGTGGAACAGGGTGTGACCCCGGTTCCGAAATTGTCTTCTTCTGTTCCGGGCTCCCATTCCTCTTCAGTCGGTCTTGCTTTCCGGGTGATGGAGAGGGTGCTTGCTTTTAGCAATCCTCCTACGTCAGTCATCCCACCAGTTTCCTCTGAGCTGCAGCTGTCAAAGGCCACCCCCCAAGACTCCGAGAGCACAAGGGCCAGGAAACCCCTGTTCAGTGTATTTCCTTTTCTGAGTCTTCTTCGGATACTCCCACCAAAGAACCCCCTCGGAAACTGGTGTGTAAGAGGAAACACATGGACTCCCCAGAGGAGACCCTCACTGGAAGATATGGACTACGATGATGGGAAGGATCCCCGAGGTCACCCCCTGATGACGATGTCTCATGTATTCCTGCAGGCCTCCCGTTCTCGGCCCTCTACTTCTTGGGTGACCCCCCCCTCCCGCCGATGAGTTGGTCAAGCTCATCGTGCAGCGGGTGTGGAAGAACCCTGACACTGTTGAGGCTGTACCTAGGAGATCAGATAAGATACTCTCCCCTCCAGAGGATCAACCCCATTGGTCTAGAAATTTGCCAGTAGATGCTGTGGTGGTGACAGCAGCCATGAAAAAGGACCTTGCTGAGGAAAGTCCTGCTGTTCATCCACCCAATAGAGAGTCTCGGGCGGTGGACAGGTTAGGGAAGCGAATTTTTGCATCAGCAACCTTTGCAATCAGGTTTCTGAACTTTTTGGCACATTTTACGAGGCTCCAGAGAGATCTCATCACCGAACTCTCTAGAACCTTCGCTGGTCAAGTTTTGGATGGTGTACATGATAAAGTTGCTTCCCAGCTTGCCACCCTAGAGTCAATATTCAATTCATCCATGAGGTTGCTGTCCCACGCAACCGGAGCAGCTAGAGCTGCGGGTGCAGGCGTAGTCATGAGACGCCATGCCTGGATGCGCATTTGTGACCTCGTGGACTCCTTCAAATCTTCCTTTTTAAATGCCTCTATCGAACCATCAACTCTGTTCGGTGCTAAGGTCAAAGGTACATTAGCTAGGTGCGAGCAGGATGGGAAGACCTTGTCTGCCATGGGCCTGCACTTTTCTAAACCTCAGCGTTCCTTCTCCAGGAACCAGAGGAGTGGGAAGATGTGGCACAAGAAGTCTCAAGTCCATTCTGTGACGCACGTGGTGAGGACTCCCCCAGAGGCAGAGGGGGTCACCGGAATCAGGACCCCAGAGATTTCCTTCTCGGGAAGACTAGTGCTCCTGAAGCACTGCCCAATTGCTTTCCTCTGGAAGCAGTTGGGGCACGTTTCTCTCTGCACCAAGCTGCCTGGCTCTCTCTTACAAATGATCAGGTGCAGGGAATCATTACCAGAGGCTATCGCATTCCACTAATATCTTATCCAAGACCTCGGAAATCCCTTCCTGATGTTCCACCCAGTCAAAGGGAGGAGGCAACTTCCAAAATATGAAAGCTATGTCAAAAACGATCATCCAACAGGTCCCCCCAGACCAGTGAGAATCAGGGTTCTACTTGAGATTCTTTTTGGTGCCAAAGAAGACCAGGGACTGGAGGCCCATTTTGGATCTCAGCCAGCTAAACAAATCAGTAGTTCAGACCAAGTTCCACACGGTCATGATTCAGTCAATTCTTCCCTTTCTGTGGGAGAGTGTGTGAATGTGCTCGTTAGACCTCCGGGATGCGTATTACCACATCAAGATGGACAAGTGCTCCAGGAGTCTCCTTCGCTTCCAGCTGGAAGCCAATCACTACAGTTCAGAGACCTGCCATTCGGTCTCTCGACGGCCCCCAGAGTGTTCACGAAATGCCTAGCAGTGGTCACAGCTCATCTGAGACTTCTAGGATTCCGGGTGTTTCCATATCTAGACGATTGTCTCCTCTCCGCCCCCACCAAGCGCCTTCTGGTCAGGGCCTTCCGCTACACTCTAGTACTAGCAGAGTCGCTGGGCATCACCATCCACTTGGAAAAATCCAACCTTCAGCCCTCACACCAATTGGAATTCATAGGGGCAATATTCAGCACTCAATCAAGTCTGGTCTCTCTTCCTCCTCACAGGCTTCAGAGATTAAGGGCACAAGTTCAAGTGATACTTCGTCAAAAAAGGTGTCTGCAAGGGAAGATGTTCTTCATGTTTCACTGTTACAGTCATTACATTTGGGTAATCCTGCTGGCAGGTTGCCCTGTCGGCCTGAATTCCATAGTCTTGGGTCCTGCGTCGGCTGTCATCAGGTCGTCAAGGGGTATAAAAGCAGCAGCCGATGCCATTTTCTTCAGTCTTTTTTGCCGCACGGTGCCCGAAGCAGAAGCAGTTCGCAAGTGCCGGTCGGCCGACTCCTGAGATTTTCGAGTTCAAATTTCAGATCCGAAGTCTTCTATAAAGCTAAGTACCCCGTTGGGAAAACTTTTTTCTTGCTCCAGAACCGATGTCAGAAAAAGTTAATAATTGTATTTCTTGTGGGAATCAAATACCTCATAAGGACTTTCATTCTTACTGTATTCCTTGCCTAGGCCTTGATCATAATTTTCTGGGTTGTCGGTTTTGTGCTAGATTTAACCAATGCACTATTAAGCGTCAGTATGATTATGCTTTAAACTACTTTGGACGCAGATTTAATTATCCAGAAATGTCATCGGAAAGCCATCCGACTACCAGAGTTCACAAAAAACACAAAGAAAAAGAAAGACAGCTGAGGCCCAAAACCGACGACGAAGCTTCTCCTAAGCCAGTCGCTGGTTCGCTGGTTCTCAGTGAGGCACTTTCACAGCCCCTGACGACCCCTACTTTAGAGTCGCAGGCCGCTACCGACTCCCGCGTGGAGTCGGCCATGCCACTGGAAACTCAAAGTATTGGAGCCTTGGACGCTAATCCTTCAGATGGGTCCGGAGCCGCTGAGCAGGCACTGGCTTCTGAGGGTGTATTCAGACCCAAATACCTATACATTAAACTGACTTCAAAGGCACAGAATAAAGCACCTTCAAAGGCAAAGAAGCAACCTCAAGAGCCACGTGGACAGGCCTCCATGCCCAAAAAACAGATGCTCAAAATGGCCCAAGACTTGATTACCTTGATCAGGGGTTCCCATCCCCCTTCTGATAAGAGGCCTAGGCAAGAGACTGACTATGAATCTTCAGATCAGGTTTCTATTTCTTCTGATCAGGAATATTCTTTTCCCCCCTATGAGGATTCTGATGCTGAAGAATCCATACCTCCAGCTTCTCTCCTGAAGATTATTCTTTTGGGGAAACCTTACACACCATGAGGGAGCATTTCCACTGGGAGAGCCAAGATTTTTCAGAGTCTAAAAAGTGTCTCGGGGATTTCCTGTTACTACCTCAGCACAAGCCACTAGCCATCCCTCCTGTGTTAGACATTGTAGATGATGTGTTTTCGGAGTCTAGCCTTACCCCTGACTCCTTACCCCCAGCTCCTGTTAAGCCTGACAGATATTACAGGGTTCCTGACTCACATAAATTCCTTTTTAAAAACCCTGCAGCAAACCCAGAAACTATTTCTCAGGGTCCCAGGGGTGCTAAGGCTTCCACTGCAAAAAACCCTACCCCTTCCGATAGGGATTCTAGGGCACTAGATAGATGGGGGAAAAATGGTTTACACATCTGCTACCTTGGCTATAAGGGCCTTAAACTTTCAGTTTCATATGCTCAAATATCAGCAACATGTCATGGCATTGCTTAAACAGAAAATGTTGTTAAATTCTGAATGTGCAGAAAACAAGGAAATGCAGGATTTATTGCATGCAGCTGAACAAGTTGGAAAGCATACTTTGCAATGTGGTTTTAATTCTTTAGAGGCCTCCTGCAGGGCCGCAGTTACTGGTTCTGTAATTAGAAGGCATGCTTGGTTAAAGGAACAAAATCTGCCTGATTATGTTAAAGTTAAATTATTAGATGCCCCATTACAGCATGATTCTTTGTTTGGTGTTAAGGCAGAAGAGGTGTTAAAGAAAATAGAGGACAAGGCTAAATCTATGCAAACGGTCAAAGATTTCTTACAAGTACAGCCACCTAGGTTTAGTAGACACTGGCCAACAAAGAATTGGTCCTTTCCAGTGTCAAACAGACCTCAAAGGGGTAGACCCAGACCCTCTAGAGGCAAATCCCAGGCTCAATGTTCTTACAGGTCAAAGCAATGGGGTACTTCTACCTCCAAAAGTGGAGAAGACAAATCACAACCCTACAGGAAACAGTCCCAATGACTTTCCCCTGCCTGCACCAAGCACTTATTTCCTGGCAGCACCCTTAGGGGGGAAATTAGCACTTTTTTCTCAAAATTGGCACATTATAACCCAGGACAAGTGGGTTCTAAATATCGTGTCACTAGGCTACAAGTTCCATTTCCATACCCTGCCAAAGACAAACGGCTGGCCAGATCTGCTAAAAAATCAATGGGCAGAGGCACAAAAACAAGTCTCATCCCTCATGGATATGAGGGCCATTCAACAAGTGCCAGAGCAAGAGCGGGGACAAGGATTTTACTCGACTGTTCTTGGTACCCAGAAGGGACAAGACCTGGAGGCCAATACTGGACCTATAGATTCTGAATACATTCCTGGATATACCAAAATTCAAAATGTTGACTTTGCAGCAACTACTGCCCATGCTGGGCAAGAACGCTTGTAACTTTGGACCTAAAATAGGCATACCTGCATGTCCCAATCAGGCAAATATCCAGAAGTTACCTCAGATTCAAGGCTGGCTCAATGTATTACCAATTCTCTGCACTGCCCTTTGGCTTATCTACTGCACCCAGGGTCTTTACAGAGTGCCTGAGACCAGTAATTGCATTCTGCAGACAAAGAGGGATAGGCCTAATTCAAGCAGAGAACAAGGACATTCTTCTACAGCATCTGGCGTTTGTGAAAAAACTTCTAACATGCCTAGGGTACACAGTCAACGAAAAGAAATCAAAACTAGTGCCCTCTCAAGAGATAATATTCCTGGGTGAAAGCTTAAATACAACTGTCCAGATGGCTTATCTCACACCAGACAAACAAAGACAACTGACTACCTACTTCAAAATGTTAGCAACAAAAGCCCAGTTATCTGCAAGAAAAATTCTGCAGGCTTTTGGTTTCATCCTGGTTTGGCATCCTGAATCTTTCTAATTCCATATGCAAGACTGCATATGAGGAAACTTCAATGGTACCTAAAAACTGTTTGGACTCAACATTGCCACAGCCTGGAAACTATAAATCTGAAGTAGGATATTCATTTGTCTGCAACCTGTGGGTTATGGATCCGATATCGGATCCGAACCGGCATAGTTTTCCAGCTATGGATCCAAGCTCTCAGCTCCTGCCCTCACCCATAATGCCCTGCTCTACCCTCATGACCTCAGATCTTGTTTGCCGCGCTGGTAACTGGATGTGGTTCTCATAGCTCTCAGCTAAGTGGTTTTTTCTTGTTCAAGAATAGAATATTTTTGCTTTCTTTAACCTTTTTTGTGTGAAAGTTGTAGGTTTCCTATTATTATTGACTGTTTTAGTTTAATTTAATTTTCAGTAGTATATTTTATCCCTCCCTCGCTGCGTAGAGTGTGTGTGAGGCCTGTGTGCTTCTTTACTGTTTTAAGTTACTTCTGTAACTTTTGGTTAGCTTTAGTGACTATGGCTGAACAGCCTAAGTCAATTTTCTAAATGCTCGAGTGTGGCCATAAGCTCTCACCGCTGATGGCCACACTCGTGTGTTAGTGTCTTGGGGTTGAACACCTCACATCTGGTTGTTCCATTTGTGCAGGGTTCAACCCCAGGGCACTGAGGGAGCGGAGGTCCAAGCTGGTCTTGGCGGGTCTTTACCCGGACTCGGCTCGACCCCGCTCCTTCGGGACTCCTGCGGCTGCAGCTGTTCCTCTGTAGCACCCCTCCTGCTCCTGGGACTCAAACTCCCGCTTCAGGACAGGAGAGGGATGCATCTAAAAGGACCGGAGGGAGAAGCACCTGGCGGCCGAGACCTCTGTTTCGCCCCGCCAGCCAAGCGGCTTCTCCCCGGCTTCCTTGTGCGGTCTCCTCCTTCTCGGCTCCGGTCACCTGTGTGCTTCTCACCGGGTCCTGAGGAGGAGGAGACTCCGTCGAGGCTATCGAGGAGGCATTCCAGGCCTACCTCGGTAGCCTCGCCAATCTACCCATAGCCTTCGGATGCTGATCTGGACGGATGATGCGAAGGTTCATCCAGGCCCAGATGCAGATGGGAGTGCTCTTGCCTCCCCTCGGGAGCTCAACACCCTTTTCAAGCCTATTGCTCCTTCTCCGACCCGCTTCCGGGTTCGGAGCAACTGGAGCCGAGCAGCTTCGGGGGAGGTCGGAGCCGATAGTACTTGGCCGGATCCGACCATGCCCTCGAGTCGGACCCGATCTCGGAGCCTGGATCCGAGCCGGATCCGGGGATCAGTGCTCCTTCGCGCCCGTCTGTGTCGGAGCGCACTGTCCTTCGGATCCGGTGCCGGGCCGGCTCCGATCCACTCTTCGGATCCGAGGGGAGCCGATTGTCGGATCCTTTGGTCGAGGTCGGCTCCCTTCGGCTTTTGATGTAGTGGAGAGGGCTCTGTTGAGGGTCTCCGGACCCCGGCACTTGCTTCCCCGTCCGCTCCCTCTGCACTGGGCCAGGCTTCCACCATCCGGCCCTGGGACAGCCCGTTTCTGTGCCCCAAGTTGCTCCCATGGAGCAAATTGCTGCTGACTCCTCTGACAGCCCCCAGAGGAGGCTCCTCGTCTAAAGGAGGCACATAGACTCCCTGAGTCTCTCACTGAAGACACGGACTTGGAGGAAGGGAAGGCTCCCCACGGTCACCCCGAGGATGTCTCCTTGAGACATCATGGAAATGCTCCGTATCAGGGGTGGTCTGCCCCAAGTCTTCCTCGGACGAGTCCGTGTTCTTGGAGGCATTGAACGGGCCCGTCTACCTCTTGGGTGTCCCCTGCCGACCCCTGGTGGACCTTATTACCACCAGGCGTGGAAGGAACCGGACACCGTGGAGCCAATTCCCAAAAGACCTGATAAAATCCTTAGCCGCCTTCTGACAGGACCCATTGGAGTAAGGGGCCTCCTGTAGATGCCATGTTGATGGCGCGGCCACAAAGAGGGAACTGGCTCAGGAGAGTCCTCAGTCCACCCACCGAGCAAGGAGTCTCGGATGATGGACCGCTTGGGAAGCGGATGTTCAGTTACCTTCTCGGTAAGGGCGCTGAACTATTTGGCACATGTTATTCGGATGCAGCGAGACCTTATTAAGGAGTCGCTGCATCCCCTGAGTCCATTTCGGAGGAGGACAGAGCTCTGCACTCCACCAAAATGGCCACTCTTAGGTCAGTCACAAATACTTCTATGCGGCTACTCTCCCATGCTACGGAGGGCGCTAGAGCTGCGGGACAGGACTGGTCACTAGACGTCAGGCCTGGCTCCGCCACTTTTTCTGAGCCCTTCAAGGCGTGCTTGCGAACCCCTTTGATGGTTCTGCTCTGTTTGGCAAGACCGTTCATGACGTTGACCCAGAGCGAGAAGGACGGAAGACGCTGTCTGCCGTCGAATCCTTCTCTGCACCCCAGAGGCCCTATTCTAGGAACCAAAAGGGTCAGAAGAAGATGTGGTTCCGGAAGTCGCAGCAGTCCCAGCCTGCTCCGGACAACCAGTCCTTCCGTGGCAGAGGAGGACAGGGAGGACGCCGCCCTAGAGGCAGAGGGGCTCCCAGAAACTTCGGGTCCAGGGAACCTTTCTCTGAACGGCCCGCAGCAACCCGGAGGGGTTGCCCGACTGCTCTACTCTGGAGGCAGTCGGGACGTTGGGCACCTAGCGGCATGGGAGTCCATAACATCGGACCGCTGGGTTCTCCAAATCATATCCAGGGATATCGCATTCCTTTCCTTCACCTTCCAAAGATGAAGTCCCTCCCAGACGTACCACCCGGTCAAAGGGAGGCCGCTTTGGCAGAAATTGGCCATCTGCTAGAGAAAAGAGCCATCCAGCCCGTGCCCCCAGACGGGATCGGATCAGGGTTCTACTCCAGGTTCTTTTTAGTGCCAAAAAAGACGGGGGAATTAAGACCAATCCTAGACCTCTCTCTCTTGAATCTGGCAGTCCCCAAAGAAAAATTCAATGGTCACTCTACAATCTATTCTCCCCTTCTGGGAGAAGGCCACTGGATGTGCTCGATAGATCTCAAGGACGTACTACCACATCCTAATGGACAGACGCCCAGGAGGTTTCTCCGCTTCGGCTGGGAGCCAGTCACTACCAGTTCGGGTCCTTCCCTTTGGTCTCACCACAGCCCCCAGGGTGTTTACCAAAGTACTAGCAGTGGTAGCGGCCCACCTGAGGCTTCAGGGGTGCAGGTCTTTCCCTACCTGGACGACTGGCTCCTTACCGCCCCAACAAGGCATCTACTTCTCTCGGCGAGACTCCTTTCTCCATCTTGCTCCATTTCTGGGCATCACAATAAATACAAACAAGTCCAACCTGGCACCCACTCAGCTCTTAGATTTCATAGGGGCCAGACTAGACACAAGGAGTTTACGAGCCTTCCTCACTGCGGACAGAGTTCTAAATCTGCAGCTCCAGGTGCGGGCCATTCTCCATTCATGTTCTGTTCCAGCGGAGTTGGTCCTGAGGGCTCTAGGGTCCATGGCTTCGTCGATAGCACTTCTTCCTCTTGCCAGGCTCAATATCGCATTCTACAGTGGACGCTCTTAGTACAGTGGTCATACCTTGCTCTCCCCATGCATCATCCCATAGCGATCAGCAAGGCTTGCAAGCGGTCCCTCTTGTGGTGGCTCCACTCCCGGATCTCCACGAGGGTCGCCCATTTTGTGCTTCTCCCCTCTCGCCACGGTGACCACGGACGCCCGCCTCGGGTGGGGGCACTTTGCGGGCGGACAGTCCAAGGCACGTGG
Organism: Protopterus annectens; assembly: GCF_019279795.1. Lineage (NCBI taxonomy): Eukaryota > Metazoa > Chordata > Ceratodontiformes > Protopteridae > Protopterus > Protopterus annectens. The sequence continues at coordinate 784,232,866 of NC_056737.1, read as the reverse complement.
AGCGATTCAGAGACCTTACTGCATATCAATGTTCTAGAGATGAGAGCAGTGCTCTTAGCGTTGCTAGCACTTCAGGACTTTCTTCCCTTGGGAACAATTGCGATTCAATCGGACAATATGTCTGTTGTCTGGTACATCAACAAGCAAGGGGAACAAGGTCTTACCCTCTTTGTCGAGGCCATGAGAGTTTGGGAATGGGCAATCTCCACCAATCGCTTTCTCATAGCAACGCACATTCCGGTCGGTCCAACATCCTAGCGGACAAGCTCAGTCGCACCATTTTGACCCCTTACGAGTGGTCTCTCAATTGTCAAGTAGCGGAACGCATATTTGCACGGTGGGGAACCCCTTCATGCGATCTTTTGCTTCTCCCTCAAACACCAAGTGCGACAGTTTTTTCGCTCTAATACCTCCTCCGGAGGTACCCCAAGAGACGCTCTGGTGCATGCTTGGCCACCCGGTCTTCTGTATGCCTATCCACCCTTGCCTCTGATGCTGCAAGTTCTTCAGAAAGCCTCTCGGGTGGGTTGCAGAATGATTCTCATTGCTCCGTTCTGGCCTCGACAGATCTGGTTCCCCTTCCTAAGGTCTCACTCGGTGAATCCTCCTTGGATTCTAGATCCCATTCCGGATCTGATATCCCATCCATCCTGCATTCCTCCTCCGAACCTGGACAGCCTGAAGCTGACCTTGGCTGCTCCAGTTCCACTCTTGATAAGGACTCCCGGTATTTCTTCACCGGTAAAGGCTATTTTGGTGGCGGCTCATAAACCATCCACTAGAAAGGTTTACCGAAGCAAATGGAAACGCTTCTCTGTGTGGGGCGGCAAGGCCTAGATCCCTTCACGGTTCCTCTCCCGTAGTGCTTGATTTTCTAACCTCTCTCTAATGATGGTGCCAGCAGTTCCACAGTCAAAGTTCAACTGGCGGCAATTTCTCACTATCACATTGGTCAAGAGTCTAATCCTCTTATGTCAGCCAAATTGTGCAAAACCTTTCTTAAGGGTACTTTCCTTCTCAGGCGGCCTATAAGGCAAGCAGTTCCTCGTTGGGACCGTTCTTTGGTCCTACAGGCCTTGACCGCTCCCCCTTTCGAGCCCGGCTACAGTGGACCTCAAATTCTTGTCTTACAAGACAGCCTTTTTGGTAGCCATTACATCAGCCAAGAGAGTTTCTGAACTTCAAGCTTTATCAGCTAAACCTCCTTACTTGGTTTTTATCCGGACCGTGTCTCCCTCAGGACCAACCGTCCTTCCTTCCTAAAATTGCTTCTGAAGCAAACATCAATCAATCCATTAACCTCCCTGTTTTCTTCCCTAAGTATGAAAACAAAGGTGAATATAGGCTACACTCACTAGATGTTCACAGGCAACTAAGATTTTATCTCAACAGGACAGCTGGTCATAGGCAATCCGACCAGCTGTTTATTTCCTTTGCAAAATTCAATTTGGGCAAGCCAATTTCCAAAGTTTCTCTGTCCCGCTGGATTTCACAGTGCATTTTATTGGCTTATCAAGCGTCAGGAAGGCCCGGAGGGTGTTCATGCCCATTCAACCCGGTCAGTATCTACCTCAGCAGCCTTCAATGCTAGGATTCCTCTAGATGATATTTGTGCAGCAGCTACGTGGGCTTCATCTCATACATTTATTTCTCACTATAAGTTGGATCTTGCATCTAGGGGTAGAGCATCCTTTGGCTCATGGTGCTCTGGAATATCCTTCCATGATGGCCGCCCAAGATTCAGGTAGCTGGGGACTCTGTCCACAGGTTGCAGACAAATGAATATCCTACTTCAGATTTAGAAGTTATGTACTCACCATAACGTTCCATCTGAGTAGGTGTATTCATTTGTCTGCAACCATCCCTCCTATCCCCCTGGCCTTTCAGTTTCCTGCATATTACTTGTTACCCTTTTGAGGGTATTGTTGCTTTGGCAAACTCGATCTGAGGTCATGAGGGTAGAGCAGGGCATTATGGGTGAGGGGAGGAGCTGAGAGCTTGGATCCATAGCTGGAAAACTATGCCGGTTCGGATCCGATATCGGATCCATAACCCACAGGTTGCAGACAAATGAATACACCTACTCAGATGGAACGTTATGGTGAGTACATAACTTCTAATTACTCTCATTCCCTTCCTGCAACAGCAGGAGTTTTGATGGTGGGCAAAGGCTTGTCACCAAAACAAGGGACAGCCATTCACATTATCCCCAGCCAGACAGACACTAACAATGGATGCGTCAGATTATGCCTGGGGGGCCCACATGGTAGGAAGATGAATTCAGGGAACATGGACCTTAAACCAAATGCATCTACATATCAAACAAAAAGAGATGCTAGCTATTCAAAATGCCCTGACAGCCTTCAAGGACCTACTTCAACCAGGACAACTATTGATAAAGACAGACAACACCACGGTCATGTGGTATATAAACAAGCAGGGGGCACACATTCTTACCCCCTTTGCAGACTAGCTATGACTTTGTGAGACACAGCATTGACTTACCAAGTACATCTGCAGGCACAATTCCTGCCAGGAAGGAAAAATACTCTGGCAGATGAACTAAGCAAAACCTCATAGAACCCCACAAGTGGCAGCTGGATCCACAAGTCTTCAGCATGATAACAAGGAAATGGGGATGCCCGGACATAGATCTATTTGCCTCCCCTCACAACTACCAACTACAGAGATTCTGCACAAGGATTTATCACAGACAAGCATGGAAAGTGGATGCCCTATCCTTCAGCTGGAAAAACCTATCAGTGTATGCCTTTCCCCCTCTGCCTCTCCTCCCCAAGGTAACCCTAAAGGACAGACAGGAGAAGCCAAAGATGATACTGATGATTGCACCAGACTGGCCCCGCCAGCATTGGTAACCAATAGTAAGGAGGCTTGTCTCAATGCCCAGCTTGGACCCTACCAGAAGTACCGCATCTACTGTCCCAGCAAAACAACCAGATCATACACAGCCAGCTCAGGACTTTAAACCTGGCAGCATGGTGGATAATGTAGTCATACGAAACACACTTCTCAGCAAAGCTGTGATGGATGTCATTTTGGAAGCCAGAAGGCCTAGTACTAGGAAATCTTATGCTGGAAAATGGAAGAGATTCTGTGCTTGGAACCAGGCACAAGGAACAGATACAGCTGTGCCAAATATTCCTCAGATTTTACAATACTTAACTGAGATGCTGGACAAAGGCCTATCTTTCTCATCTATTAAAATTCATGCCTCTGCCATTTCATCTCTTTACAATGCAGCGCCACCAGTCTTTACTCATCCCTTATTAAAACAGTACCTCAGAGGAGCCAAAAATGTAAGGCCTCCATGGAGATCACCGATGCCTGCCTGGGATCTCAACTATGTCTTGGAAAAAATCACCCTGCCTCCTTTTGAGCCAGCTGCTACTGCTGATTTAAAGTTTTTATCTTGGAAAACAGCTCTGCTCCTAGCAATAACTTCTGCAAGATGAGTTTCAGCGCTACAGGCACTCATGGCTGTGGAACCTTTTATCATTTTTTATCCGGACAGTGTCTCCCTGAGGATAAACCCAACATTTATACCTAAAGTGGTGTCCAGTGTGGCTCTTAACCATACCATTCATCTGCCAACTTTTTATCCAAATCCACAGAACAAGGGGGAAAGAATTCTGCATTCTTTGGACGTACACAGACAGCTTAGATTCTACTTGGACAGAACCAAAGTTTTCAGAAAAACAGAGCAATTACTAGTGACATGCTGCAGGATTACAAGGGAAGGCTATCTCAAAGCAGACTATTTCAAAATGGATAGGCCACTGCATTCATTTCTGCTACTTACACCACGGAAAGCCAGTGCCTAAGGGCATTGGGCCACATTCCGCCAGAGCTGCAGCCACTTCAGCAGCCTTTCTCAGTGGAGTACCAACCAAGGACATTTTAGAGGCAGCTACTTGGAGTTCAGTGCACACCTTTACAAAGCACTATCATCTGCCACTCTACTCTAAATCCAGGGCAGGCTTTGCCACTGCTGTTCTGCAGGGTCTCATAGCCGCTCCTAATGCTGATTAGCTCCAGCCTCCCATCCATAGCTTTGGGAATCTACCCAAATGTAATGACTGCAGCAGTGAAACATGAAGAACATAGTACAGTTGTGTACACTTTCCATAAATGTAGATGTTCAAGTATATTCACTGTTGCAGTCCAGGTTACCCACCCGCCATTCCCCCTTTTTTCTTCTGATGGAACCTGTCTTTCCTTCTCTGATTTATACAACCTATGTGGTGTATTTGCTGGTGGATGCAGGTAAAGTTGATATTGCTGCATGTTATTTTATATATAGATATAAATTTTGACTACCCTTTTTGGGGGCACATGACATCTGGGGCAAGAAAAACTAAAGAAAATGACGTTGGCTGCTGCTTTTATACCCCCGACGACCTGACGTCAGGGAAGGGGCGACGACAGACGACTGAGGGCAACCTGCCAGCAGGATTACCCAAATGTAATGACTGCAACAAGTGAATACACTCGAACATCTACATTTATGGCTCTGGGGTCTATGGCTGCAGCCATCCCAATTGTTCCCCTAGCCAGATTACACATGAGACTGCTACAATGGCTCCTTCAGTCCCAGTGGATATCCAATCTTCACCCCCTGAGCTCACAGATCTTCATCACCAACACCTGCAAACAAGATCTCCACTGGTGGATGAGTACAAACGAAAATCTTTGGTGTTGCCCCTTCCAGGATCACCAATGCAGCGCTACGGTGACCACGGATGCTTCCCTGATAGGGTGGGGGGTCCACTTACAGGGAAAGTCAGTCCAGGCACGTGGTCCAGTATAGAAGTCAACTTGCATATCAATGTCCTGGAGTTAAGAGAGGTGCTATTGGCGTTGCAAGCTTTCCACCTGCTCCTTCCATCCAGAATGATTGCTAGCCAGTCGGACAACATATCCGTTGTCTAGTGGATAAACAAACAGGGAGGGACCAAATCCTACCCCCTATGTCGCGAAGCCATGAGAATCTGGCAGTGGGCAATAGCTTCCAACCGCTGTCTGATCGCAGCGCATATCCCGCGGATCTCCAACGTGATTGCGGACAGACTAAGCAGATGCATCCTCTGTCCTCACGAGTGGTCTGCCAATCCAAGTGTGACGGCAGAAATCTTCAGCCGTTGGGGCCAGCCATGCTGCGATCTTTTCGCCTCCCCCTCAAACACAAAATGCAGCAGCTACTTTGCCCTCTTTCCCCCCACGGGGAGTCACCGAGAGACACTTTAATTCACGATTGGCCAGCGGGTTTCCTTTATGCTTATCCTCCTATTCCCCTGATTCCTCTTTTTCTAAAGAAAGCTATTCAGTTGAGAAGCAAAGTGATCCTCATTGCCCTGTTCTGGCCTCATCCACTGTGGTTTTCCTTCCTCCAACCTCATCTGTTACAACCTCCTTGGATCGTAGACACTCGTCAGGACCTCATATCACCCACAAGGGCTGACTCCCCCGAATCTGTCCACCCTCAAACTGACTGCTTGGTTTCTCCACTTCCGTTAGTTGCCAGGCAGGAAACCTTTTCTTCCTCTGTCCGTGATATTATCCTGGCCTCACATAAGCCATCCACCAGAAAACTTTACAGGGACAAATGGAAAAGATTCTCTATTTGGTCACATAATCGGAAGCTAGATCCGTTTTCAGCTCCTGTAGCTATTATTCTTCAATATCTTTCTGAGCTGTTCGACAACGGTGCATCAGCTTCCACCATTTGAGTCCATTTAGCAGCTGTTTCCAACTTCCATAATGGGTCAGATGGAGTTCCGCTTATTTCCACCTGACTTTGCAAGACCTTCCTCAAGGGAATATTCCACAGCAGACCTCCCATCAGGCAGCCAGTGGAGGCATGGTATCTCTCCTGGGTTCTCCAGTCTCTCTCTCTACCCCCTTTTGAGCCTGCAGCAACATGTGATCTAAAATTCCTGTCATGGAAATCCTTATTTCTGTTGGCGGTCACTTCAGCCAGACGAATATATTGAGTTGCAAGCCTTGTGTATCAAGAGCCCTTCTCTGATCTTCCATAAGGACAGAGTATCACTCTGTACTAACCCATCCTTTCTTCCCAAGGTGGTTTCCGACTTTTCTATTAATCAGTCCATTGAGCTCCCTGTATTCTTTCCGAATTATTCAAACAAGGGAGAATACTGCCTGCATTCATTGGATGTTCATAGTTCTGTCCAGGTAGAAACGTAATTGTCTAAGTCCTTTCGCAAGTCATACCAACTTTTCGTTTCCTTTGCGGGCCCTAAAATGGGAGGTGCAGTATCGAAAGCTACCTTGTCAAAATGTCTCAGTGTATGCATTAGCTTTTCATATTCACTTACGAATTAATCTAAGCTCACTCAACTAGGGCTATTGAAGCATTGGTTGCCTTCCACTCTAGGGCCTCCATGGATGACATCTGTGCAGCTGCCATTTGGGCTAAACCCCATACCTTTATCAAGCATTACAAATTGGATCTGATCTCCAGAGGAAGAGCAGCCTTTGGGTCAATGGTTCTCAGGAATGTTCTTCCATAAGGGCCACCCAGGTTCTCCAAGTAGCTTGGGATATGCCACGGTGGTGCAGCGGTTAGCATTGTCGCCTCACAGTAAGAGGTTCTCCCGTTCGATTCTCGGCTGGAGCGCCTTCTGTGTGGAGTCTGCATGCCCCTCCCCCCGTGGTTGAATGACGTTAAAGACATGCAGGTAGGTGCGAGCGTGGATGGGCGTGCCTTCGTTGAAGGTTGGGCATCGGGCTGGCAACACAGCACCATAAAATCCACTGTCAATCATGAGCGGACTGGAGTTCCTTTGTGGTGACCCCTAACCAGGAAAAGCCGAAAGTCTTTTTAGTGATGAATAGGAAGAGGATTAACAACTTCAGATAAAGAAGTTATGTCTTACCATAACGTTCCATTTGAGTTGTTGATCTTATTCTAGTCATCACACCTTCCCACTGACCCCCACCAAAGGCTCTTGGCAGATCTTCTGGGTCTTTGTGGTGTTTCAGGGTTTCTGTGTAGAGATGGCCTCTGACTTTCTGATTCTTCCATATGTTACATGCAAACTCGATCTGAGGTAACTGAGTGAAGGGCAATGTGGGTAGCAGCTTAGCTTGAGAGTTTTTGGTGCACGCAAGCTTGGTATAAGGCCGACTCAGTTCCAAGGGCTCAGAACCAAACCCCATCAGTGATAACTGGAAGAAGATAAACAACTCAGATGGAACGTTATGGTAAGACATAACTTATTTTTTCCTGTGCCCCTGTCGAGCAGAGCCACAAAAGTGATCCCCGGGGTGAATTTCCTAATTCCCATCCATTCATCAAGATTTTTCTTGAAGAGTACTAAAGAGGAACTTTGCTTGACATAGGTAGCTTGTTCCAGAGTATGGGAAGTCTCTGGGACAGGAATATATCCCTCCAGCATGTTTTATTTATTGTGGTGACAAGGTTGAGGTCCCTAGAGCACGTATCCCGGAGGGATTGGGATTTCTTTAGGTGTAGCATGTCCAACAGCTCTGGGTTTGACTTAGCTTTGTATTTTAGGCAGAGATCACTTGGACTAAGCAATATGCTATAGAGTAAAGCTGGAGAGTTTTTAAACGGTCAGGGTAGGACATATGTTTGATGCCCGTAATCCTCTTGGTGAGGTACTTCTGTGGCCTTTCCAGCTGTTGCAGATGTGTTGTGAAGTACATTCCAAAACGGGTGTTGTACTCAATAATGGATCTAACGAGTGCCGAGTAGAGGGGAACAATTACCTATTTTTCCTGGATGAGAACCCTTTCATGATGAGGTGTGCCACATAGGATTTTCTAACTGCTGTGGCAGTGTGATTATCAAAGGAGAGACTACTGTCCACCTGAGTCCCAAGGTCTTTTATCACACATTCAGCATTAAGAGGACTGCTGCCTATGTGGTAGTTCAAGGGAACAGAGTTTTAACCAAACGGGATGACAAAGCACTTTTTGGCATTTAGCTTGAGGCCATGGCTCTGACACCAAGCATCTGTGTCAGTGAGGCTCTTCTGTAGGATGTCCATGTCGTTTGGGGAGTTGATTATGGCACCTAGTTTGCAGTCATCTGCGAACTTCTTCAGCCATAGGCCCTCTGTGTTGGCCCTTACGTCTGAGAAGTAGATACCAGACAGGGGAGGACCCAGGACTGAACCCTGTGCTACTCTTCTTGTCACTGGTCTGAAGTCAGATTTGGAGTCTGCAACCTTTACAGTGTGGGTTCTGTCAGTGAGCCAGTTGGCAACCCATCTTGTGATGTATGGATTTATACCCAGTTTAGTGAGTTTATCTATATTCCCAGATTGGGGGATGGTGTCGAAAGCCTTGGTGAGGTCAAGATAGGCTGTGCGAACTGCCTTACCCTCGTCTACGGCTTTGGTGACTGTTTCAAAGAAGTCAATCAGGTTAAGGGGGGCATGATCTGCCTTTCACAAACCCGAACTGGGTGGGGTCCAGAGTTTGGAGGTTACCAATGTTTTTGTTTGAGTTCCATGATGATGCGTTCCATGGCCTTGCAGACCAGGCTCATCAGGCTAATAGGGGGATAGTTCCCAGGGTCTGTGGTGGCTCCCCCTTTGTGGAGTGGTATAACTGCTGCTGTGCACCATTCAGTGGGTACAAAGCCTAACGTGAGGCTATGATTGAACATGGTGCTTAGGTGGACAGCCAGTTTGTTCTGAAGTTCATATAGAACGCAGCCTGGGATGTTGTCCAGTCCCATGGAAGCTGTGTTCTTGGCTTTGGAAAGTGTAGTTTTTACCTGCACAGTATTCTTCTTGTATAGATATGAGCCCTCTAGTTGGTGAGATGGGGGTAAATGTTGGCGATATCAGTTGGTTCTGTAATTTTCATGCCGTTGTGCTGTAACTTGGAGCAGACCTGGGTGTTGCCATTGAGATTCTTGGCACTGCTACAGGATGCTTTGTGGTTGTCCTTAGAGTCTGAAGCAATCTTGTTTTCATAGCTAGCTTTGGAGGATTTTATGAGGGATTTCAGTTTCTTTCTGAGAGTGACCAGGGAGCTCCTTCACTCTTGGGATTTTACGCTCTTCTGCAACAGCTTCTTCCTCCTGTTGTAGAGTTTGTTTATAGTGGGGGACCACCAGATTGGCTTCCTTTTTTTGGAGGATACTATCTTAGTTCTGTTAGGGATAGCACGATCCATGTACACGTATAGGTAGTTATAGATTGCATTTGTGTAGGATTCTGCAGTCATAACTGCAGTGCCCATCTGTATGGATGTCATGAAGTTTGACATTTCTGTCTTTAGAAGCATGAAGTTGGCTTTGGAGAAATTTTTAGAGTTGTTTCCTTAATGGGGGATGTGGATATCTATGGTGATTGGCTTATGGTCAGATCTGACCAATGAGGAGTTGACTTCAGGTGTGGAACACCAGTGACTCATGTTGGTAATGACTAGGTCTAGGATATTGTTGCCCCTGGTGGGGGTGTGGATAAGTTGATCCAGGACATTGGAGTTTATGAATTCTAGAAATCGTTGAGCGAAGGAGTTGATACAGGAGTAGTTTTCCCAGTTAATGGTGGGGTAGTTGAAATCACCCATTATTACGGTGTTTGGTTGGACCCTAATATTTTCCAGTTTATCAAGAAAAGGAGTGCGAGTCCTGGGGCATGGTGGGGGATCTGTAGCAAGCTGCAGTTTGGATTGCAGTTTTGCCCAGAGTTAGTTGCACTTAGATAATTTCGGATATGTTATGTTGGGCAACTAACCTGGAGGTGTGGATATCCTTAATGAATATGGATAGCATCACTTTTGACAGATGAGCACTGTTATCGCAAGTTTAGATGTTTCCCTTACTTACATAAAATTGAAATATATTCAGTGAAATGCTCATTAGAATAGTCACAAAAGGAGTGTATTCCGATAGGGTGAAGAAGGGAGAGGGATTGGCCAATGGGGAAATTTGGTAGGGGTGGCCTGTAGCAAGAACTGATAGATTCTAGGTTTTTAGAAAATTGACCAGTGGGGTTTGTACTCTAGCTTAGTGAACATAAAGAGGTAAGCAAATGAGGTGCAAAATACTGGAGCATGATAGGACAATGAAAATCTGAAGAGTAACCAGTGAATAGAGTAGGAGAACATGGTGGTGATAGCCTGAGGGAAGCCGAAATTGGTGTAAGAAAGTGTGCTGGTTCGAATGACATATGGTGAATAAACAACTATCAGAAAAAAACTTTGCACTTGAGTATCTTAAAAATATGTAACATTCAAACCTCAGTATCTAACATTCTATTTAACCCTCTGTTTAGAGCCACAGGTGAATATTGCCTCAAAATCAGTCTTGCCAAGCAAACTGTGCTAGGTTTTTCCTTCATCATCCCAGTATCACACTTTTAGACTTGAAACTTTAGACTCAGACATGAAACTTGCAGTTAAATGAAAGCAAATGAAGATTTTTCATGAAAAGTGTCTAAACGAGCATGACAGTAAGAAGATTACCTGTGAGTGATCAAGGCCTCCGCCATGCGGGGTTGTGAGTAAAGATATACAGAGGCCATATATGCTGAGTGATCAAGGCATCCGCCATGTGAGGTTGTGAGTAAAGATATAGATAGGCCTTAGGCTGAGTGATCAAGGCATCCACCATGTGGGGTTGTGAGTAAAGATATAGAAAGGCCATAGGCTGAGTGATCAAGGCATCTGCCACGTGGGGTTGTGAGTAAAGATATAGAAAGGCCATAGGCTGAGTGACCAAGGCATCCGCCACGTGGGCTTGTGAGTAAAGATATAGAAAGGCCATAGGCTGAGTGATCAAGGCATCCGCCATGTGGGGTTGTGGCTGTAGACACCGAGTAAAGATATAGGCATGATGTTCATCGTGTTACCCTGCTGCAGTCATCACACTTGGGTTATCCTGTCGTCAGGCGGTCCCGCAGTTGGCCGGAATTCCAAAGTCTTGGTCCGGCGTCGGTTGCTGTCGCTTCTTCCCTGACGTCAGTGCGCCAGGGGTATATATAATGCATCCAACGCCATCTTCTTCAGTCTTTCTTGCCCCACGGTGCCCGAAGCAGAAGCAGTTCGCAAGTGCCGGTCGGCCGACTCCTGAGATTTTCGAACTCGAATTTCAGACCGAAGTCTTCAATAAAGTTAAGTACCCTGTTGGGGAAACTTTTCTTGCCTCAGACCGATGTCAGAAAAAGTTAACAATTGTATTTCTTGTGGGAAGCAAATACCTCATAAGGATTTTCATTCTTACTGCATACCTTGCCTAGGCCCAGACCACAACGTCACTAGTTGTCATTTTTGTGCTAGGTTCAATAAGCGTACTATAAAAAGACGCTTTGATTTCGCACGACACTACTTCGGTAGAAAATTTAACTACACTATGCCGTCGGAGCAACCGACTACCGGCGTGCACAAAAAGCGCAAGGATAAGGACAGGCAGCCTAGACCCAAGCCAGACTCCGAGGCCTCGGCTGGTCCGGTCTCCGGTTCTCCGGTCTTCAGTGAGGCTCCTACGCAGCCCCTGACTACCGCAGATCTGGAACCCGAGACCGCTTCGGAACTTTTGGCAGAAAGTACCAGGCCGACGCAGCCATTTTGTTCAGCCTCTACCAACAACACTGCTGAAAAAGATGTCGGTGCTGCAGAAACACCTTCGGTTTCTGAAGGCATCTTCGGACCGACGCTCACCTTTAAAACGTATCCTAAGACGAAGACTCCTATTAAACCTAAAAAGACTGCACTTCAGTCCCCTGTTCAAGGCCTCATGCCTAAGAAACAGATGCTCAAAATGGCTGAAGATTTGATCTCTTTAATCAGGGGTTCCCATCCCCCTCCTGACAAAAGGCCTAGACAAGAGGAAGATTATGCATCCTCTGAACAAGTGTCCATTTCCTCAGGCTCCTCTGAGGACCAAGATTACTCCTTCTCCCCTTATGAAGATTCTGATGCTGAGGATTCCATTCCCTCAGCTTCTCCCCCTGAAGATTATTCCTTTGGGGAAACTTTACACACTATGAGGGAACATTTTCACTGGGAAGGTCAGGACTACTCTGACTCAAAGAAAAGGTTCAGAGAGTTTCTTTTACTCCCCCAGCACAGACCACTTGCCATCCCCCCAGTTTTAGACATTGTGGATGATGTTTACTTAGAATCCAGTCTGAACCCAGACTCTCTGCCTCCTGCTCCGGCCAAACCTGACAGATACTATAGAGTGCCTGATTACCACAAATTTCTTTACAAAAGTCCTGTTGCTGATCCAGAGACTATCGCCCTGGGTCCCAAAGGGGCTAAGGCTTCTATGGCTAAAAATCCTGTACCCTCTGAAAGGGACTCCAGAGCACTGGACAGGTGGGGGAAAAGGTTTACACCTCAGCCACTCTAACTATGAGGGCACTAAATTGCCAGTTTCACATGTTAAAATATCAGCAATTTCTAGTGTCTCAGTTAAAACAAAAAATGAGCACACTCCCTCAACAGTCTGAATTGAAAGAAATGCAGGATCTGTTGCATGCAACTGAATAGGTGGGTAAACATACTTTACAATGTGGGTTTGATTCTTTGGAGGCTTCCTGCAGAGCAGCTGTCACTGGGTCTGTCATACGCAGGCATGCTTGGTTAAAGGAACAAACTCTGCCTGATCATGTTAAAGCAAAGCTTCTAGATGCTCCCTTACAGCAGGATGTTCTTTTTGGAGTTAAAGCAGAAGAAGTCTTAAAGAAAATGGAGGATAAGGCAAAATCTATACAGACAGTCAAAGATTTCCTACAGGTACAGACCCCTCGCTTCAGCAGAAATTGGCCAACAAAAAACTGGTCCTTTCCAGCTACTGACCGGCCACAGAGGGGTAAATACAGACGTCCAGGAGGCAGAGGACAACCACAAGCCCAGTACAAACCTCGACAATGGGGCACTGCAGCACAGAAGGGAGGGGAAGACAGGTCCCAAACTACCAGAAGGCAAACTCAGTGACTTGCATCCCATCTGGCCAAGCAACACTCTCTTGGCAGCCCCCTTGGCAGGAAAACTCTCACTTTTTTCAGACAACTGGCACATTGTCACAAAGGACAAATGGGTCCTAGACATAATTTTACGAGGACATTCCTGGGTGCCAGCTTGAATACAACGGCCCAGAAGGCTTATCTGATGCCAGACAAACAACTACAGCTGAAACAATATTCCAAAACAATGGCAACAAAGACCCAACTACCTGCAAGAAAAATTCTGCAGGCCTTGGGCTTCATGGCATCTTGCATACTACTAATACCATTTGCAAAGCTCCATATGAGGAAATTACAGTGGTACATAAAAAGCATATGGTCTCAACACAGCCGCAGCTTGGACACAATGATATCTCTCATTCCCTGTCTACAACAGGAGTTTCTATGGTGGTCACTGGCATGTCACCTCAACAAGGGTCAGCCTTTCACCTTACCCCCAGCCAGGCAAACTATGACAACATATGCATCGGACTACATCTGGGGAGCACACATGGCAGGACAAGTGCGTTCAATGCATATAGTCTGCAGATCAAAGGAAATCTGCACATCAATCAAAAAGATGCTAGCTGTACAGAATGCTCTGACAGCCTTCAAGAATCTATTAATCCAGGACAACTTACAATAAGGATGGACAACACCACAGTAATGTGGTACATAAACAAACAAGGGGGTACACACTCCTACCCTCTATGCAGGCAAGCAATGACCTTGTGGAACACAGCTCTGGCTTACCAAGTTCACTTACAAGCTCAATTCCTCCCAGGACAAAAGAACACATTGGCAGACGACCTCAGCAGAAACATCATGGATCCCCACGAGTGGAAACTGGATCCACAAGTATTTGCAATGATAACTCAAAAATGGGGCCTTCCAGACATAGACCTGTTTGCCTGTCCTCAAAACTACCAACTAACAAAATTTTGTACAAGGACACTTCACCATCAAGCTTGGAAAGTGGACACACTCTCATTCAGCTGGAAAAACCTGACAGTATATGCCTTCCCTCCATTGCCTCTCCTCACAAAGGTGCTTCTGAAAGTCAGAAAGGAGAAACCACGACTGATACTCATAGCCCCAGACTGGCCACACCAGCACTGGTACCCACTATTGAGGAATATGACCCAGGGTCCACCTTGGATTTTACCACAAACTGCCCATTTGCTCACACAGCAAAACAATCCGATTCTTCACAGCCAGTTAAAAACCTTAAATCTGGCTGCATGGAAAATCACCTACATCCAGCCACCTCCTCTTTCCCAAGCAGTTATGGATGTTATTCTGGAAGCTAGGAGGCCCAGCACCAGGAAGGCCTATGCGGACAAATGGAAAAGGTTTTGTGTGTGGAACCAAACTAAAGGCCAAAACACACTTCAGCCTCACCTGCCTCAGATTCTACAGTATTTAACTGAGATGTTGCACAAAGGACTTTCTTTTTCTTCCATTAAAATCCATGCATCAGCTATTTCAGCCCAATACAACACAGAACCACCCTTATTTTCGCATCCACTTCTAAGGCAGTTCCTCAGAGGGGCAAAAAACATTAGGCCCCCCAGGAGAGCACCTACACCAACATGGGACCTCAAGTTTTGTTCTGGAAAAACTTACGCTGCCTCCCTTTGAACCAGCTTTCTCTGCAGATCTACAGTTCCTATCATGGAAGACTGCCCTGCTGCTAGCAATAACTTCAGCTAGAAGAATCTCAGAGCTGCAGGCATTAATGGCAGTGGAACCTTTCCTTATTTTCCATCAAGACAGAGTTTCTCTACGTACTAATCCTTCCTTCATGCCTAAGGTGGTTTCCAGTGTGTCTTTAAATCAAACCATTCACTTACCCACCTTCTTCCCAAACCCACAGAACAAAGGAGAAAGACTCCTGCATTCCTTGGACATTCACAGGCAACTTCGCTTCTACTTGGATAAAACTAAGGCTTTCAGAAAATCTGACCAGCTCTTTGTATCCTATGCTACAGCTTCACAAGGGAAGGCTATATCAAAGCAAACCATTTCAAAATGGATAGGACATTGCATTCATTTTTCTATACCCATTATGGAAAACCAGTTCCTGCTACCATTAGGCCCCACTCTACCAGGGCAACAGCTACATCTACAGCCTTCCTCAGGGGGGTACCAACCAAGGAGATTTTGGAAGCTGCAACTTGGAGTTCAGTACACACTTTTACCAAACACTATCACTTACCACTTAGGGCTGGCTTCGCCACTGCAGTTCTGCAGGGCCTTCTAGCCTCCTCTAACCCTCTATAACTCCTCCACCCATCCATAGCTTTGCGATTCTACCCAAGTGTGATGACTGCAGCAGGGTAACACGATGAACATAGTACAGTTTTGTACCTACCATAAATGTAGATGTTTGAGTGTTCTCCCTGCTGCAGTCCAGGTTACCCTCCCTCCATCCCCTCTGATCTAACTGGCTAAATCTATACAATACTTTCCTGATGTATTTGCTTATAGCTGGAGAGATTTTGTGTTTGTGCAACAAAATTACTTTATTTAGTACTAATTACTGACCACCTTTTTGGGGGCACCTGACACCTGGGGCAAGAAAAACTGAAAAAGATGGCATCGGATGCATTATATATACCCCTGGCGCACTGACATCAGGGAAGAAGAGACAGCAACCGACGCCGGACCAAGACTTTGGAATTCCGGCCAACTGCGGGACTGCCTGACGACAGGATAACCCAAGTGTGATGACTGCAGCAGGGTGAACACTCGAACATCTACATTTATGGTAGGTACAAAACTGTACTTTATCGTTTGTCAGGTTCTTCAGCTCTGTCAGGAGTTAGTACAGGAAATAACTAACCTAAACAGTAATTAGATGATGAATATTACAAATAATGAAATATTGAATATACAAATAATGAAAGGGTACATAATGTAATTACTGGAACTTACAGTGGGTCCAGTTAGACAGATTTCAGGAGGGTGCTAAAATAGCATAAACTGCAGTCCTTTAGTATGTTGTTTAGTAGTATGCATGGCGGTACAGTTTTCTAAGGTGCTTAGTATGTTGTTTATGGAGACCAGTGTTTTTAGTCCCAGTCATCGGTAGGATTCTAACCTTATTTCCATTCAAGTTCCCTTTTTTCCCGGTAATCGTTGTGCAGTCCTTTAAGCTTTTCCTTAGGCAGTTAGAGTATGTGGAATACAAAATTGTCATGTCCAGGTTGGCATTTGTGGTGTTTGGCTAGGGTGTTATTCAGGTTACCATATCGTATGTCCATGAGGTGGCGTGCAGTCCTGGTCTTGCCGATGTAGAAAGCTGGACATAGTGTGCACTGTGCTCTTTAGATAATGCTGATGGCATTACAGTTGTGGTGTCCTTTGCTTTGGAAAAAACGGTTATCTGCGAGGTTGTGAAATCCTGGGCTGTTGCTCATGTATCTACAATAGCTGCAGTTAGGGGATCCACAGGCATATGTTTCAAGGGGGCCATCCTTTGGTTTTTCAGCTACTCTATCTACTCTCTCAGTGAAGTTTGCAGATTTTCTTGATGTTCTTCATGTTTCACTGTTGCAGTCATTACATTTGGGTAATCTGCTTTGCAGGTTGTCCTCAGTCGGCCAAATTAACAAAGTCTTGGGTCCTGCGTCGGTTGCTGTCCCTTCTTCCATTACATCAGGTCGTCAGGGGTATAAAACATGCAGCTGACACCATTACATCAGTCTTTCTTGCCGTGCGGTGCCCGAAGCAGAAGCAGCTCGCAAATGCCGGTTGGCCGACTCCTGAAATTTTCATTTGCGTTTCAGAACCGAAGTCTTCAACTAAAAGCCAAGTACCCTGTTAGGGAAACTTTTTCTTGCTCCTTACTGATGTCAGTAAAAGTTAATAAATGCATTACTTGTGGAAAGCAAATACCTCATAAAGATTTTCATTCGTACTGTATTCCTTGCCTAGGCCCTGACCACAACGTACCTTACTATCGGTTGTGTGCTTTATTTAATCAGCGCACTATCTGTCATCTGTATATTTTTGCCTCTAAATATTTTGGTTCTCGGTTTAATTATCCAGAAATGTCGTTGGTTAGCCATCCGACTACCGGGATTCCAAAAAAACGCAAAGATAAAAGATGGACAGGCCACCAAGGTCCAAAACTGCCGACAATGCTTATCCTAAGCCAGTCATCAGTTCGCCAGTACTCAGTGAGGCGCTTTTGCAGCCCCTGATACCCGCTACTTCTGATTCACAGACCTCTACTGAGACCCATTCGGAGTCCGATATGCCACAAGATACTTCAACTATGGAACCTGCGGATGTCTCTACCTTGGATGGGTCTGGAGCCATTGTGCAGGCACCAACTTCTGAGGGTTTATTCAGGCCTACGGACTTGCATATTAAATCGAAGCATCCTTCATTACTAAGGCCTAAATCTCAATCCATGTCTAAAAAATGATGCCCAGGCCACATGCTCGGGCCTCTGTGCCTAAAAAACAAATGATAAAAATGGCTCAAGATCTAATAACTCTAATCAGGGGTAGTCAACTCCCCCCCCACCCCTTCTAAGAGGCCTAGGGCGGAGCTTGATTATGAATCTTTTGATCATAATTCTGTTTTTTCGGACTCTTCTGATGACCTGGATTTGTCCTTGCCTACTGATGCAGAGGACTCTATTCCCTCAGCTTCCTCTCCTGAGGATTTTTCTTTTGGGGAAACCTTACATACTCTAAGGGAGCATTTTCACTGTGAAAGCCAAGAATTTTCTGATTCAAAAAAGAGGCTTAGGGATTTCCTTCTCCTACCTCAGCATAGGCCTTTGGCTATTCCTCCTGTACTAGACATTGTTGATGATGATGTCTCGGAATCCAGTTTGGCCCTTGATTCCCTGCCTCCTGCTACCAGTAAACCTGTCAGATACTACAGGGTCTCTGGTCCCACATGTTCCTTTTAAAAAATCCTATTGTAGATCCAGAGACTATTTCACAGGGACCCAAGGGCATTAAAGCTTCTACTGCTAAAAATCCTGCCTCTTCTGATAGAGACTCCAGGGCGCTGGATAGATGGGGTAAAAAGGTTTACACTTCAGAACCTTGGCCATTAGAGCTTTAAACTGCCAGTTTTAGATGTTAAAATATCAGCAACATGTTATTGGACTGCTTAAACAGAAAATTATGTTGATTCTTGGCTGTGTGGAAAATAGACTTACAGGATTTAATGCATTTTGCTAAAGAAGTTGAAAAACATACTTTGCAATGTGGTTTTGATTCTTTAGAGGCCTCTTACAGGGCTGATGTTACTGAGTCTGTGCTTAGAAGGCATGCTTGGCTTAAGGAGCAATCTTTGCCTGATCATGTTAAAGCTAAATTGTTGGATGCTCCTTTAAATCAGGACTGCCTGTTTGGCAACAAGGCTGAAGAAGTTCTTAAAAAGATGGAAGATAAAGCTAAATCTATGCAAGCTGTTAAATATTATGTACAAGTTCAGCCTCGTAGATTTAGTAGGCACTGGCCCTCTAAGATTTGGTCCTTTCCAGGTCTTCTCAAGCCAAACCCAGACACAGCAAAAACCCCAGGTTTCAGTCCCAGGGGACTCGCATAACTAAGCAGTGGGGGGCCTCCACTTCAAGTCTGGGAATAACAAGACTCCCTCCTATGGTAAACTGTCTCAATGACTTCCTTTTAAAATTTCCAAGCACTTATCTTCTGACTGCCCCTTTGGGGGGAAAGATTGCTCTTCATGCAAAGAACTGGGAACTCATTACCCAGGACAAATGGGTTTTAAATATAGTGAAGCAGGGATACAGATTTCACTTCCACATGTTGCCAACACCAAGCAAGTGGCCGGACCTACCCCTAAATCAGTGGGCAGAGGCCCAAAACTAAGTACTTTCTCTCTTAAGCATGGGAGCTATTCAACTGGCACTGGAAGAGGAAAAGAGACAAGGTTTCTACTCCTGATTTTTCCTGGTACCCAGAAAAGACAAATCATGGTGTCCTATCCTGGACCTGTCTACTCTAAACACCTTTCTGGAGATTCCAAAATTCAAGATGCTGACTCTTCACCAATTGCTTCCTATGCTAGGCAATGGCACCCTGTTGGCAACACTAGATTTAAAAGAAGCATACCTGCACATCCCAATCAGGTAATCTTGCAGAAGATACCTATGCTTCAAAGCAGGCTACATGCACTATCAGTTCTCTGCACTGCACTGCCCTTTGGCTTATCTACTGCGCCCAGGGTATTCACAAAGTGCCTAGCTTCAGTTATTACATTTTGCAGGCAAAGAAGTATTCAAATATACCCATACCTGGACGATTGTCTAATTCAGGCAGAAAGCCAGGACATACTTTTGAATCAGCTGGCCGGGTTTCTAACTTGTCTGGGGTACACCATAAATGAAAAGAAATCACAACTGGTACCCTGTCAACAAATTACATTCCTGGGAGCAAGCTTGAATACAACTTCCCAGATGGCTTTCCTCATACCAGAAAAGCAAATTCATTTGACAACCTACTTCAAACAAGTGGCCACAAAAACCCTGCTATCTGCAAGACAAATTCTGTAAGCCTTGGGGTTCATGGCCTCCTGCATTCTTCTAATTCCATATGCAAGACTGCTTATGAGGAAACTACAGTGGTATCTAAAAAGCCTATGGAGTCAACATTCTCACAGCCTAGAAACAATGATTCCTATCATACCTTGCCTACGCCTAGAGTTCCTTTGGTGGGCAGAGGCCTGCCACCAAAAAAAGGGACTACCTTTCACACTACCCCCTGCCACCCAAACCCTAACGACAGATGCATCAGACTATGCATGGGGGGGCTCACCTGGCAGGGAAGTGCATTCAGGGCAAATGGAACCCAAGTCAAATGCACCTGCATATCAATCAAAAAGAAATGTTAGCTGTACAGAATACAGCCTTCAAGGACTAGATTCTTCCAGGACAACTAATGGTAAAGACGGACAACACCATGGTTATGTGGTACATAAACAAGCAGGGGGGTACCCATTCTTACCCCCTCTGCAGACTAGCCATGGCATTGTGGAACACAGCCTTGAGCTACCAAGTGCACCTACAAGCTCAATTCCTGCCAGGAAAATTAAATACACTGGCAGACGGACTAAGCAGAAACCTCATGGACCCACACGAGTGGAAACTGGAACCAAGGATTTTCAACATGTTGACAAGTGAATGGGGGAGCCCAGATATAGACCTGTTTGCCCCTCCCCAAAACTACCAATTGGACAAGTTTTGCACAAGGACTCCCCACAAACAAGCCTGGAATGTGGATGCCCTGTCCTTCAGCTGGAAAAACCTATCAGTCTATGCCTTCCCCCCACTGCCTCTGCTCTCCAAAGTACTACTAAAAGTCAAACAGAACAAACCAAGGATGATTTTGATTGCTGAAGACTGGCCGCACCAACACTGGTACCCCCTTCTGCGTAGTGTGTCATGGTTATCTCCATGGCACCTGCATCAGACTCCTTCCTTGCTGTCTCAGCAGGAGAACCAGATTCAGCACCCTCAGCTTCCAACACTGAACCTTGCAGCCTGGCTAGTTACTTAAACTCTCTCTTACCATCCCTCAGCAAACCTGTGATGGATGTCATCTTAGAGGCAAGGAGGCCTAGTACTAGAAAATCTTATGCTGAAAAATGGAAAAGATTCTGTGCCTGGAACCAATCTCAAGGGATGAGCACAGCAGTGCCCAATTTACCTCAGATTTTACAATACTTAACTGAGATGCTTCACAAGGGCCTGTCTTTTTCCTTCATTAAAATCCATGCCTCAGCCATTTCAGCTCATTATAACACAGAACCTCCCCTCTTCTCTCATCCACTGCTCAAGCAGTTCCTCAGAGGGGTCAAAAATTTGAGACCACCCAGGAGAGTTCCAACCCCAGCCTGGGACCTTAACTTTGTATTGGAGAAACTCACTCTACCTCCTTTTGAGCCAACTGCTACTGCAGACTTAACATTTCTTTCTTGGAAAACAGCTTTCCTTTTAGCAATCACTTCAGCTAGAAAGGTATCTGAATTACAGGCCCTTATGGCAGTGGAGCCTTTCATTATCTTTCATGCGGACAGGGTGTCACTCAGAACCAATCCATCCTTCATGCCCAGGGTGGTATCCAGTGTGGCTCTTAATCAGTCCATTCATTTGCCAACCTTCTTTCCCAAGCCACAGAACAAAAGGGAATGGATACTGCATATTACACTTTTCATTTAATTTTTTTTTTACCACAGTTGGTATTTCTTTCCTTGTACTCTAGTTAAATTTATTATTTTATTACTTTTCTTTGTTTGTTCAGTACATCTGATAAACTGTTGGTTTTTAAAAAGTATGGCCTGCAGTCATAAGATGCCTTTATCTGATGCACACACTAAATGTGTCTGTTGTCTAGGCCCTGCGCATCTAGCTGTGAATTATGATAGATATGTAAAGGATTCAACCCTAGAGTTCTAATAGAAAAAACAAATTGCTGTTGAGAGATTTACTCCCTTCTAAGTCTTCAGAAGCATTGTCTGGGGCTCAAACCCCCAAGAAATCCAGACAGAAAGAGAAACAAAAAAAGCATTCCCTGGGTCTGACTTCCCCCTCCAGCTGCTGGTTCAGAACCAACTCTGAAAAGTTCTGAAACCTTTGGATCCAGCCTCTTGGATCCAAAGGCTAGACCTGAGAATTTGCTTTGGATCAAGATGTTCTTCGTGTTTCACTGTTGCAGTAATTACATTTGGGTAATCTGCTGGCAGGTTGCCCTCAGTCAGCCTGAATTCCAAAGTCTTGGGTCCTGTGTCGGTTGCTGTCTTCTCTTCCATGACGTCAGGTCATCAGGGGTATAAAACATGCAGCCAACGTCATTTTCTTAAGTCTTTCTTGCCGCGCGGTGCCCGAAGCAGAAGCAATTTCGCAAGTGCTGGTCGGCCGACTACTGAAATATTCGATTTTGAGTTTCAGAACCGAAGTCTTCACTAAAGTTAAGTACCCCGTTGTGGAAACTTTTTTCTTGCTTTTTACCGATGTCAGAAAAAGTTAATAATTGTATTACTTGTGGGAAGCAAATACCTCATAAGGATTTCCATTTATACTGTATTCCTTGCCTAGGCCCTGATCATAACGTGCCTGGTGTCGGTTTTGTGCTAGATTTAACCAATGCACTATTAAGCGTCTGTATATTTTTGCATCTTAAGTATTTTGGAAATAGATTTAACTACTCAGAAATGTCGTTGGATAGCAATCCAACTACCGGAGTACATAAAAAACGCAAAGAAAAGGACAGAGAAAGGCAGTCGAGATCCAAAACCGACGACGAAGCTTATCCTAAGCCAGTCGCCGGTTCGCCGGTACTCAGTGAGGTGCTTTCGCAACCCCTGATACCCGCTACCTTCGAGTCGCAGGCCTCTACCGACACCCATGTGGAGTCTGGCATGCTGCAAGATTGGACCGATGGATGTATCTCCCTCGGATGGGTCTGGAGCCGCTGAGTAGGCACCGGCTTCTGAGGGTGTATTCAAACCTCAACATTTCTATATCAAACCGACGAAAGCTGCAAAACCAAAGGCAGAGACATCTTCTAAATCTAAAAAAATTATGCCTGAGCCACGTGCACAGGCCTCTATACCTAAAAAACAGATTATCAAAATGGCTGAAGACCTTATTACCTTGATCAGGGGTACCCATCCCCCTCCAGATAAGAGGCCTAGGCAAGACACTGACTATGAATCTTCATATCAGGTTTCTATTTCTTCTGATTCCTCTTCTGATCAGGAATTATCTTTACCTCCCTATGAGGATTCTGATGCTGAGGAGTCTATTCCATCTGCATCTCCACCTGATGATTATTCATTTGGAGAAACCTTGCGTACTTTGAGGGAGCATTTTCACTGGGAGAGTCAAGACTTCTCAGAATCAAAAAAGAGGCTCAGGGATTTTCTTCTTCTCCCTCAGCACAAGCCTTTAGCCATTCCTCCTGTTTTAGACATTGTGGATGATGTGTTTTTGGAGTCAAGCCTGACCCCTGACTCCTTACCTCCGGCTCCCAGTAAGCCTGACAGATATTACAGGGTCCCTGACTCTCATAAATTTTTATTTAGAAACCCTGCTGCTGATCCTGAAACTATTTCACAGGGTCCAAAGGGAGTTAAGGCCTCAACAGCAACCCCCCCCCACCCCTTCCGACAGAGATTCAAGGGCACTGGACAGATGGGGGAGGAAAAGGGGTTTATACATCTGCAACCTTGGCAATCAGGGCCTTAAACTGTTAATTTCATATGCTTAATTACCAACAACATGTGATGGGATTGCTGAAACAGAAAATTATGTTGATTTCAGAATGTGCAGAAAATAAAGAATTGCAGGAATTATTGCATGCAGCTGAACAAGTTGGAAAGCATACTTTGCAATATGGTTTTGATTCTTTAGAGGGCTCCTACAGGGCTGCAGTTACTGGATCTGTGATTGAGAGGCATGACTGGTTAAAGGAACAAAATTTGCCTGATCATGTTAAAGCTAAATTGCTAGATGCACCTTTACAGCATGATTCTCTGTTTGGTATTAAGGCAGAAGAGGTTTTAAAGAAAATTGAAAGTGGATGCCCTATCCTTCAGTTGAAAAAACCTATCAGTTTACGCCTTTCCTCCTCTGCCTCTTCTACCCAAGGTCCTCCTAAAAATCAGAACAAGAGAAGCCAAAGATGATATTAATTGCCCTGGACTGGCCCCGCCAATACTGGTACCCAGTCCTAAGGAACTTGTCTTAATACCCAGCTTGGACCTTGCCTCAAAAACCACAGCTACTCTCCCAGCACAACAATCAGATACTGCACAATCAACTACAGACTCTGAACCTGGTAGCATGGTTAATCCTGTAATCATACAAACAACACCTCTCAGTAAAGCTGTGATGGATGTCATTTTGGAAGCCAGAAGACCTAGTACTAGAAAATCTTATGCTGACAAATGGAAGAGATTCTGTGCTTGGAGTCGAGCACAAGGAACTGATACAGCAGAATCACATATTCCTCAGATATTACAATACTTAACTGAGATGCTTGACAAAGGCCTATCTTTCTCTTCAATCAAAATCCATGCCTCTGCCATTTCGGCTCATTACAATGCAGAGCCACCAATCTTTTCTCATCCTTTACTAAAGCAGTATCTTAGAGGAGCCAAAAATTTAAGGCCTCCTAGAAGATCACCATTACCTGCATGGGACCTCAATTATGTGTTGGAAAAGCTCATCCTGCCTCCGTTGGAACCAGCTGCTACCGCGGCTATAAAGTTCTTATCATGGAAGACAGTTCTGCTACTAGCAATTGCTTCAGCAAGAAGAGTTTCAGAGCTACAGGCCCTCATGGCTGTAGAGCCTTTTATCATATTTTACCCAGGCAGGGTGTCTCTGAGGATAAATCCTACTTTTATGCCTAAGGTCGTTTCCAGTGTGGCTCTTAACCAAACAATTCATCTGCCAACTTTTTATCCAAATCCGCAGAACAAAGGGGAGAGAATTCTGCATTCCTTGGACGTACACAGACAGCTAAGATTCTACTTGAGCAGGACTAAAGCTCTAAGAAAAACTGAGCAATTACTAGTGTCATATGCTGCAGGATCAGAAGGAAAGGCTATTTCAAAGCAGACAGTTTCAAAGTGGATAAGCCATTGCATCCGTTTCTGCTACTTACACCATGGCAGTCCTGTGCCCAAGGGCAATCGGTCTCACTCCACCAGGGCTGCAGCTACTTCAGCAGCCTTTCTCAGAGGAGTACCAACCAAGGACATTCTAGAGGCTGCTACTTGGAGATCTGTTCACACCTTTACAAAGCATTACCATTTGCCTCTCTACTCTAAGTCCAGAGCAGGCTTTGCCACTGCAGTGCTGCAGGGCCTTATAGCCTCACCTAATGCTGTTTAGCTCCAGCCTCCCAACCATAGCTTTGGAATTCTACCCAAATGTAATGACTGCAACAGTGAAACACAAAGAACATAGTACAGTTGTGTACACTTACCATAAATGTAGATGTTCGAGTGTATTCACTGTTGCAGTCCAGGTTACCCTCCTGCCATCCCCCTGTCATTCTACAGTTTATCTTTCCTTCTCTATCTTCTACAACCTATGTGGTGTATTTGCTTGTAGATGAAGGTAAAGTTTATATTGATGAATGTATATATATAAATATTTATAATATTGCTACCTTTTTGGGGGCACTTGACATCGGGGGCAAGAAAAACTAAAGAAAATGGCATCTGCTGCATGTTTTATACCCCTGATGACCTGACATCATGGAAGAGAATACAGCAACCGACACAGGACTCAAGACTTTGGAATTCAGGCCGACTGAGGGCAACCTGCCAGCAGATTACCCAAATGTAATGACTGCAACAGTGAATACACTCACGCATCTACATTTATGGTAAGTGTACACAACTGTACTATCCCCGACATTGGTGTTGGATCCGGTTTCTTCTTGCCTGCCTTCTCCCTCCTTGGATAGGTCTCCTAGGCACCATATTTTAAGAGCATCTTCCACTCATTTCCTCTAGAAGTCCTACCGTGGCCGATGTGGGCAGGATAATGAAGAAATTCATCTCCACGGAAATTCAGATGGTGGTCCTTTTAGCTTCGACCCCTTCAGGTCTGGAGACCTTTGCTAGTACCACTCCACTGATACTGTCTCTGATCCAGTGTTTGATTTTGGAACAGTCAGATCCGAAATTAATGGAGTTGTCCACATCATATATGAAGATCCTAGCATCTTCGACCCTAGTGGCATCTCTGAGTGGTCTAGCTGTGAGCACTTTGCAGCTGGATGACTCTTGGAGCCGTAGTGTTGGTGCCGGATTTGGGGTGTTGGAGTCAGCTCTGAAATGTCTTCGCCGTCTCTGGCCCTCAGAGCCTCTGCATTAGATATCTCTGCTTAGACTCCATCCTCGAGTAGGTCTGCCTTTGGGATGAAGGGAAGCATTGAGCCAGAAGCATGTTCTTTCAGAGCCATCAGTTTCTCTGAGGCATTCTGCTTTTGCGGTGGTGGAGAGAGCTTTCTCAATTCCTTGTGTCAGGACGTTTCTCCCTACCTTGGCTCTGGCTTCCCAATGCATCTCTGCATATTGAGCCTCAAGGTCCTGTGCCAGAGGAACACAGCCAATCCAGATAAGTCACCAGGATACCCTGCATAGTATACTAGCTTATTCCAGTACTTCTGTGGAGCATCCTACTGAAGAAGTGCTGAGAAAAAGGCACTTAGACTCCCCAGAGAAGTCTGTCACAGAGGATATTAATTTTGATTAGGGGGAAGGGTCCCCAAGATAATCACCTGATATCTCCTTTGGAGAAACTGTAGAACTTTTAAAGCAAAGGGGTGACTGGTCTCCCAACTGCCCTTCTCAAGAGGAGTCTGTATACCTGGAGGCTTTTGGAGCTAGCCCATCTACCTCCTGGGTGACTCTGCCCACTGATGAGTTAATTGATTTGGTCTCTTGATGAGGTAGAAGGAACCAGACACCATTGAGCCAGTCCCCAAGAGACCAAACAGGATCCTGGCACCACCAAAGAACAGAGTTCTGGAGCAAGGGGCTACCAGTTGATGCCATGGTTGTACTGGCAGCCAAGAAGAAAGAACTAGCAGAACAGAGTTCCTCTGTCCCCCCACCCCATCCACCAACATAGTGTCTAGGGCATTGGACAGATTCGGGACCTATGTATATGCTTCACTGACCTTTGACCTTCAGTTTATTGAACTGTTTGGCATACTTCATAAGACTCCAGAGGGATTTGATTAAGGAACTCACAAATGCCTGTCTGGGACCATTTCTTCTTAGGCAAAGAACATTATCACCTCACAGTTGGCTACTCTGCTAGTCATTTCAAACTCATCCATGAGATGAATTTTGCATCCAGCTGAAGGTACCTCACTCATTGGTGGTGGGTTCAGGCATTTCCATCAGGAGAAATGCTTGGATTTGCTTGTGTGATTTTTGCGCAGCCCTTCAAGTCTTCCTTCGTCAGTGCTCCTTTTGGAAGTTCTTTATTTGGCCTCAAAGTAAGAGACCCTCTCCAGCTGTGACCAGGAAAGTAAAACCCTGTCTGCTGTGGTTGTACTTTTTTGACATTTCAAAGGGCCTTTTCTGAGAACCAACAAGTTGGAATAAAAATGTGGTTTTGAAATTCCTAAGGTCCTTTTCAAGAGCCACATGGAGATAGTTCCCCCATGGGCAGAGAATTCCAGTGGACAACACCGTCCACACAGCACAGGTGGTCCACAGAACAGGGATCTGGAGATACTTTCTCTGAAAAGATCCTACCAGCACTCCTGAAAGGAGGCCAGACTGCGAATCTCTGGAGGCAGTCTAGGGTCATTTATCCCTGCACCAGAGAGCCAGGCTAGGCATTACAAAAGATTTATGGCTGCAAAGTATTACCTCCAGATGTTATATAATACCCCTTTTCCCTACCACTCCCTTTGACATAAACAAAATCCCAATGTTCCACCCAATCAGTAGGAAGTAGCAGCACTAGAAATAAACAAGCTGCTAGTAAAAAGCCTTTCAAGAAGTTCCACCAGACCAGTGAGAGTCCGGAACTTGCTCAAAATTCTTAGTGCCAAATTAAACAGGGGACTGGAATCCAGTTTTGGATCTCCGCGATCTGAACAAGTTAGTTCAGTACACCTAGTTCTGGATGGTCACGATTCAGTCCATTCTATCTTTCCTTCACAAGGATGACTGGGTGTGCTTAATAGATAATCAGGGTGTATACTATCATATCAAAATGAACAAATGATCCAGAACATATCCAAGCTTCCAGTTGAGAGCCAGTCATTACCAATTCAGAGCTCTGTCCTTTGGTCTCACCACAGCCCCCAGGGTGTTCAACAAGTATATGGCAGTAGTAGCAGCTCACTTGAGGCTACAGGGATTCTGGGAGGTTTCATATTTGGACGACTCTCTCATAACTGCTCCAAACATGTATCATCTGATCAAAACATGATAATATGTACTTCAGTTATGCTTCCACCTGGGAATTACCATCAATCACAAGAAATCTCAACTCAAGCCAACTCTATTGTTGGACTTCATCAGAGCCTTGTTTGACATGGTAACTATGACAACCTATCTCCTCCTTTCAAAGATTCTAAGCATTTGATTCCAGGTCAGAAACATCATTCAAAGTTCTTTTTATGCTCGACTGATCCTTCAAGCATTCGGGTCAATGTCTGCTGCAATCGTCTTAGTATCATTTGCAAAGTACCACATGAGAATATTTCAGTAGACCTTACTGACTCAATGGTCCATTCTTCTTCAACCTTTATCCAGCGAGATCAAGATAACACAGATCCAGTGAGATCAAGATAACACAGACTTGCAAGAATTATCTCGTGTTGTGGATTTACTCCAGTCAGATATCAGAAGGCTCTCCCTTTGTCTTCCCACGACCCAAGGCCATATTGAACATGGATGCTTCCCAAATCAGATAGGGGGACACTTCTTGGAAAGGACAGTTCAGGGCACATGGTCCCCAGAAGAGGCCAATACACACATCAAAGTTTTGGAAATGAAAACTGTTCTTGCATTGCAAACCTTCCAAGATGCTCTCCCCTCCAGGACTGTTGCAGTTTCGACAATTTGTCAGTAATCTGGTACATCAACAAACAAGGGGAAACTAATCTTACCCCCTGTGTTGAGAAGACATGAGACTGTGGCAATGGGTGATCTCATCCAATCGGTTTCTAATATCAGCACACATTCTGGGGAAATCCAACATGATTGCAGACAAGTTAGGCAGGTGCATTTTAATGCCTCGTGCGTAGTCTCTCAATGTGAAGGTTATGGAATTAGGTAGGTCCATTTTAATGCCTTGTGAGTAGTCCCTCAATGTGAAGGTTATGAAATTAGGCAGGTCCATTTTAATGCCTCATGTGTAGTCCCTCAATGTGAAGGTTATGGAATTAGGCAGGTCCATTTTAATGCCTCATGAGTAGTCCCTCAATGTGAGGGTTATGGAAAGAATTTTCCACTGATGGGGACAATCATACTGTGATATCTTTGCTCTCTCCTCAACACCAAGTGTAGCAGGTTCTTTGCCCAGACCCCTCTCCCCCCACCAGTGGAGTCCCCAAGGGATGCTGTACTTCATGATTGGCCCCTGGTCTCCTTTATGCCTGATGTTCATCGTATTTCACTGTTACAGTCATGACTGTAGGGTTCTCCCCTGCCGGCAGGCAGTCCTCGGTCGACCAGAATCCCAACGTCTGGGTCCGGCGTCGGCTGATCAGCCATGTTCCCTGACATCAGAGTGCCAGGAGTACAAAGCTGACAGCCGACGCCATGTTCTCCAGTCTTTCTCGGCGTGCGGTGATAGCAGTTTGCAAGTGCCGGTCGGCTGACTCCTGACAATTTTTTATAAACGTACTTCAGTCCGAAGACTTTCTTCTCCTACTCAAAGCTAAGTACCCCGTTGGGGAAACTTTTTTCTAGCTCCAGTCCGATGTCAGAAAAAGTTAATAATTGTATTTCATGTGGGATTTCATGTGGGAAGCAAATACCTCATAAGGATTTTCATTCTTACTGTATTCCTTGCTTAGGCCCTGACCATGACGTAGCTAGTTGTCAGTTTTGTGCTAGATTCAATCAACGTACGATTAAACAAAGGTACGATTTTGCATTTCATTACTTCGGTAGGCATTTTAATTATAAAATGTCATCTGATACGGTTCCGGCTACGGAGTTCACAAACGACGCAAGGATAAAGACAGGCCTCTGAGGTCCAAATCAGACGATGTTGTACAAGCAGAGCCAGCTTCAGGTTCGGCCGTCGTCAGTGAGGCGCTTTTGCAGCCCCTGTCGTCGGCCATTTCGAAACCGATGGCCGAAACGGACTCCCACGAGGAGCCAACTAGGCCTTTGAATATTTTTGTTGCAGGACCTTCGGACAATGCTCCTTCGGATGGGTCCGGAGCCGCTGTGCAGGTACCGGCTTCCGAAGGGGTTTTCAGGCCTACTCGGCTTTTAATAAAGGCAAAGCCAAAGGCAAAGACTCCTTCCAAATCAAAGACTGCAGCCCAGGCCTCTTCTGATCCGGCACCCAAGTCTCAGAAACAGTTACTTAAGATGGCGGAGGACTTACTATGATTAGGGGTTCACATCCCCCTCCAGATAAAAGGCCAAGGCAGGAAGTTTATTATGACTCCTCTGATCAGGCTTCTGTTTCTTCAGTTTCTTCTTCTGACCAGGAATATTCTTTCCCTCCTCATGAGGATTCTGATGCTGAGGAATCCATTCCTTCAGCTTCTCCCCCTGAGGATTTCTCTTTTGGGGAAACTTTGCATGAAATGAGGGAACATTTTCACTGGGAAGGACAGGAGTACTCGGAATCTAAGAAAAGACTAAGGGATTTTCTTATTCTTCCCCAACATAGACCCCTGGCTATTCCTCCTATTTTGGATATTGTGGATGATGCTTTCTCGGAGGCTAACTTAACTCCTGACTCTTTTCCTCCAGCTCCTGTTAAGCCAGACAGATATTATAGGGTTCCTGATTCCCACCAGTTTTTATACAAGAATCCTACTGCTGATCCTAAAACCATTTCTCAGCGTCCTAAGGGGGTTAAGGCCGCTTCTGCTAAAAATCCCATTCCCACTGAGAAGGATTCCAGATCTTTAGAAAGATGGGGTAAAAGTGTACACTTCTGCTACTTTATCTATTAGGGCTTTAAACTGTCAATTTCATATGCCGAAATACCAGCAATTTCTTCTGTCTGTTTTAAAACAAAAGCTAACTTCCATTTCTGCCTGTGCAGATGATAAGGAATTACAGGATTTAATGCATGCCACTGAACAAGTTGGGAAGCATGGTTTACACTGTGGATTTGATGCCTTGGAGGCTTCTTGTAGGGCTGCTGCCTCTGGCACAGTCATTAGAAGGCATGCTTGGTTAAAGGAACAGAATTTGCCAGATCAAGTAAAAGCTAAGTTATTGGATGCTCCTGTCGAGCATAATGTTTTGTTTGGACCTAAGGCTGAAGAGGTGATAAAGAAGATGGAGGACAAGGCAAAATCCATGCAAACAATTAAATATTTCTTACAAGTACAGCCACCAGATTTAGTAGGAATTGGCCTACAAAAATTTGGCCCTTTCCCAATTCAGACAGGCCTCAGAGGGGTAGATACAGACGCTCCCGAGGAAGGCCTCAAACGCAAGCCTCTTATAGACCAAGACAGTGGACTGCTTCCACCCCTAGGGGAGGAGAGGACAGGTCGCAAGCTCATAGAAAACAGACTCAATGACTCCCTCTGTTGGGCTGCAGGAACTTCTTGCCTGGAAGCCTCTCTCGGAGGAAAACTTTCTTTTTTACCTAAATTGGACTCGTATAACCCAAGACAAGTGGGTTCTGGATGTAGTTTCAAGAGGTTACAAATTCCATTTTCATACCCTACCAAGACCAAGCGGATGGCCAGATCTTCCAAAACATCAATGGTTAGAAGCTTAAACCAGGTGGAAGCTCTCTTGGCTATGAAAGCCATAGAACTAGTTCCACTTTCAGAGATGGGACAAGGTTTTTACTCAAGGCTCTTTCTAGTCCCCAGGAAGCAAAATTCGTGGAGACCCATTCTGGATCTGTCAGTCTTGAACACTTTTCTCGAGATACCAAAATTCAAGATGCTTATTCTACAGCAGCTACTTCCAATGCTGACCAAAAATGCATGGATGGTAACTTTGGATTTAAAGGAGGCATATTTACACATTCCCATCAGGCAGTAATGCAGAAAATACCTCAGGTTCAAGGCCGGATCAAGGCACTATCAATTCTCTGCACTGCCCTTTGGATTGTCTACTGCGCCCAGGGTCTTCACCAAATGCCTGGCTCCAGTAGTAGCTTATTGCAGACTCAAGGGAATTCAAATTTACCCTTATCTGGACGATTGTCTTATTCAGGCAGACAGCAAGGATGTCTTACTCCAGCATCTAGAGTTTGTTCAGAATCTTCTCAAGTTCCTGGGATTCACTGTAAACATAAAAAAGTCAAATTTGACTCCCTCACAACAGATAATTTTTCTGGGCGCTTCTCTAAACACAACAACCCAGATGGCATTTCTGACATACAAAAAACAATTACAGCTGGCTTCAACTTTCAAAACCTTGGCAACATTAACTCAGCTATCTGCAAGGAGATTCCTGCAGGCTTTGGGTTACATGGCCTCCTGCATCCTCCTCGTACCATATGCAAGACTACATATGAGGAAAATACAGTGGTACCTAAAAAGTGTATGGTCTCAGCATTGCCACAGTTTAGACATACAGATCTCCGTCCTGCCTTGTCTTCAAAAGGAATTCCTTTGGTGGTCCAAGGCATGTACTCTAAACAAAGGAAAACCCTTCTGTCTGCCTCCTGCCACTCGGATACTAACCACGGATGCCTCAGATTATGCATGGGGAGCCCATTTTCAGGGCAACTGTCTGGAGGGCCTTTGGACAAAGGATCAGAAGCACCTGCATATCAATTTAAAGGAAATGTTAGCCGTTCAGAAAGCTCTATTGGCCTTCAGGAATCTTCTACAACCAGGACAACTACTGATACGGACAGACAACACCACAGTTATGTGGTACATAAACAAGCAAGGGGGATCTCATTCCTATCCCCTTTGCAGACTAGCCATGACTCTTTGGAGCACAGCTCTAGCTTGCAAACTGGACCTTCAAGCTCAGTTTCTACCAGGGAAGCAAAACTTCCTGGCAGACAGTCTGAGCAGAAACCTATTGGACCCACACGAATGGATGCTGGACACCGAGATATTCAAGATGATTACAGCAGTCTGGGGATGTCCTCACATAGACCTCTTTGCATCCCACCTCAATCATCAACTACAGATTTTTTGCACCAGGACATTCCATGAACTAGCTTTGAAAGTGGATGCACTATCATTCAGTTGGAGAAACCTCTCTGGGTATGCCTTTCCACCTCTTCCTCTTCTTCCACGGGTATTATTAAAGATCAAACAGGAAAAGCCCAAGATGATAATCTTGCTGGCCCCAAATTGGCCTCGACAGTTTTGGTACCCAACACTGAAAAACCTTTGTCTGGAGCCCCCTTGGGTTTTACCACAGACTCCGAACCTTCTGTCCCAACACCAGGGTCAGGTTCTGCACTCCCATGTCAAAACTCTCAGCCTGGCGGCCTGGTTAATCCAGGGTCTTTGATTCATTCTCTCCTACCCAAGCAGGTTATGGATGTCATTTTAGAAGCCGGACGTCCTAGCACTAGAAAATCTTATGCAGGAAAATGGAAAAGATTTTGTTCCTGGATGCAGGCTCAGGATTCTGATCCTCTTATTCCTAACATTCCTCTGATTTTACTTTACCTGACAGACCTCTTACATAAGGGTCTCTCTTTCTTCAATAAAGATGCATGCCTCTGCTATTTCTGCTCATTATAATACAGACCCTCCAATCTTTTCCCACCAGCTCATGAGACAGTTTCTCAGAGGAGCTAAGAACTTAAGGCCCCCTAGATCTCCTCCCATTCCTGCTTGGGATCTCAACTATGTTTTGGAAAAACTCACCTTACCTCCTTTTGAGCCTGCTGCCACATCTGACATCAAGTTTTTATCATGGAAGACAGCTATCCTGTTAGCTCTGACCTCTGCCAGGAGAGTTTCGGAGTTGCAAGCTCTCATGGCTGTGGAACCTTATATTATTTTTCATCAAGACAGGGTGTCTTTAATGACTAATCCTACTTTCTTGCCTAAGGTGATTTCCAAAGTGGCTTTAAATCAAACTATTCACTTGCCAACTTTTTTCCCCACTCCTCCAAATAAGGGGGAAAGGATCTTGCATTCCTTGGATGTACACAGACAACTACGTTTTTACCTGGACAGAACCAAGGACATCAGGAAATCAGAGCAATTGTTTGTTTCTTATGCTTCAAGTTCCCAAGGTAAAGCTATTTCAAAACAGACCATTTCCAAATGGATTGCTCATGGAATCGGATTTTGCTATTCACACCATGGAAAGCAAATCCCAGGGACTATAACGACTCACTCTACCAGAGCTGCTGCCACTTCAGCTGCCTTCCTCAGAGGAGTTCCTACCAAGGACATTTTGGAAGCTGCAACTTGGAGTTCAGTGCATACTTTTTCTAAGCACTACAATCTACCGCTTTACTCTAAGTCTAGGGCAGGCTTTGCTTCTGCAGTCTTGCAGGGCCTTTAGCTGCCCTCTACTTTGACCACCTCCCTTTTATTCTGCTTTGGGATTCAACCCTACAGTCATGACTGCAACAGTGAAACATGATGAACATAGTACAGTTGTGTACACTTACCATAAATGTAGATGTTCGAGTGTCTTCACTGTTGCAGTCTGGGTTTCCCTCCTCCTGTCCCTCTTATTTTTTCTTTGTGTGGTTCCTTTTTTCATCCTTCTTCTGAGGTGTATTTGCAAAGGGTATGGGATCTTACTCATTTTGGAACTCCTGACATCTGGGGCAAAAAAAACTGGAGAACATGGCGCCGGGTTGTCAGCTTTGTACTCTGGCCTGACGTCAGGGAGCATGCCTGATCAGCCGACGCCAGACGCAGACTTTGGGATTCTGGCCGACCGAGGACTGCCTGCCGGCAGGGGAGAACCCTACAGTCATGACTGCAACAGTGAAGACACTCGAACATCTACATTTATGGTAAGTGTACACAACTGTACTTTCCGTTACCTCTAATCCCAACTTTCTTCAAAAAGCATTTCAATTGAAGAGCTCAGCAGTCCTCATTGCCCCTTATTGGCCTTATCAGATTTGGTTTCCCTTTCTTTGGTCTCATCTTATTTGTTCCCCATGGATTTTACATCCAATCCCAGACCTTCTGTCTCACCCAACAGACATGACACATCAGGTTGTCCTCCCCTATCCATCAATTCTTTTATCCTCCCATAAATCTTCTACAAGAAACTTTATAGCTGTAATGATCCTTTTTAAACATCAGTCCCTAAAGTTCTCACATTTTAACTACAATCTTCAACTCTTCTGCACCTTTTATAGCTGTAATGATCCATCTGATATTGTTAATCCTCGTTCATTCCTTACGTACGGGTATCGGTTCCAAACTCTGAACCGAGCCGGCCATCTTCCAAGCTCGCCTAGCTACAAACTCTCGAGCTAAACCTCTTACCCAGAATTCCTCTCCCTGTTACCCCAGATTTCGCTTGCCACATCGCCATTCAGTCGCGTGGTTCTTATTTCACATTGCTTGCGAACCCTAACTATTGGGTAGTCCAGCTGTCCAGTCAGCGAAGATACCAAAATAGCTGGCGTCGGTCGAAGCATTAGACAGCGATCAATGCGTCAGGGGTACTATCTTGCTGACCACGTCTTATCTGTCTTTTTGCATGGTCGATGCAGAGCAATTTTGTGAAGTGCAGGTTGGCGTTCTAAGTTTCTGAAGCCAGAGTTTCAGACCGAATCAAAGTTGGCTAAGTACCCGTTGGGGAATATTTTGGTTTTCTTGCCTCAGTATTGCTTGGATGTCAGAAAAAGTGAACAACTGTATTTCTTGTGGGAAACAGATGCCTCCCATGGGGATTACCATACTTTGTGTATACCTTGTTTGGGGCCTGGCTTTTGACGTTGTTGGATACGCTCTTGTGCTATAGATTTAACAAGCACTATTAGAGAAGGTTGGGCTAGAAAGCCTTGGAGTTAAGTCTGATGTGTTGTTTGGTTCGCCTGTGGAAGCAGTTTTAAAGAAAATGGAGGACAAGGCTAAGTCTATGCAAACTGTTAAGGATTTTTGCAGGTGCAGCCTCCAGTTTAGTAGAAATTGGCCTGCTAAGGGATGGACTTATCCTGCTTATGATTCCCAGTCTAGGGGTAGGTCTAGACGTGGTAGGGGCAGAGCTCAAGGTGCTTTTAGGCCTAGGACAGGGAGTTCACCTGCTCAGACTTCTGGTGAGGGCAGGGGTCAGTCCTTTCGTAAGCAGACCCAATGACCTGCCTTTTCAGCTGCCAGTACCTTCTGCCTGGCGGCACCTCTAGGAGGAAGACTGTCTCTTTTCAAAGAAAATTGGGATTTAATTACCCAAGACAAATGGGTTCTGGATATCATTCACCACGGTTACAGGTTTTATTTCCATACCTTGCCTCCTTTCAAAGGCATGCCAGACATTCCTCCTCTACAAAGACAAGAGGCTCACAAACAAATTTCTCAGTTACTCCAAATAGGGGCCATTCAGCCGGTTCCTGTGCCAGAAAGGGGCCTAGGATTTTATTCTCGCCTGTTCCTAGTACCGAAGAAGGGAACACGTGGAGACCGATTTTGGATTTGTCTATCCGCAACACTTATCTGGACATTCCCAAGTTCAAAATGTTGGACGTTACAACAGCTTTTACCTCTGCTGGGCAAAGATCACTGGATGGTAACTTTAGATCTCAAGGAAGCTTACCTTCATGTGCCTATAAGACTAAGTTGCAGAAAGTATCTGCGTTTTCGAGCTGGAAATTCTCATTATCAGTTCTCTGCATTGCCCTTTGGCTTATCTACTGCGCCCAGAGTATTCACAAAGGTTCTGGCTCCAGTGATAGCTTACTTCAGGCTAAAAGGAATTCAAATCTATCCTTACTTGGACGATTGCCTGATTCTGGCTCAAGAAAAGGAAGACCTTCTACAGCATTTGGAATATGTCATAGCAGTGCTAAGATGCCTAGGGTATTCTGTGAACGAAATAAAGTCCAGTCTAGTACCCTCTCAAGACATGTGCTTTCTGGGTGTGAGACTGAATACAGCAGCCCAGATGGCCTTTTTAACCCCGGACAAACAAAAGAATCTTTCCAGTTACTTCCATCAACTATCTCTTCAGTCCGGGCTGACTGCAAGGACAGTCCTTCAAGCCTTAGGGTTCATGGCATCTTGTATTCTGGTGCTTCCCAATGCCAAACTGCATATGAGGAAGCTACAATGGTATCTCAAAATGTATGGACACAGCACTGCCAGGATTTGGACACTGTCATTCAAATAATACCTTGCATTCAAAGGAATTTTGTGGTGGGCTCAGGAATGTCACCTAAACAAGGGACTCTCTGTGACCCGGCCAGAGGCGAGTCAAATTCTAACGACAGATGCCTCAGACATTGCTTGGGGAGCTCATCTAAATGGAAAGTGGATACAAGACAAGTGGCCTGCCAGACTACAGCATCTACATATCAACATGAAGGAGATGTTAGCAGTCCAGTTTGCATTAATGGCTTTCAAGGAGTTACTTCTTCCAGGGCAGGTGTTGATTCTAACAGACAACACAACTGTCATGTGGTACATCAACAAACAAGGGGAACACATTCTTACCCATTGTGCAGGCAAGCAATGATTTTATGGGAGACTGCGCTAAGCTTGCAACTAACTCTTCAGGCAAGGTTTCTGCCGGAGCACAGAACTCCTTAGCAGATGTGTTAAGCAGACAAATCATGGATCCCCACGAGTGGAAACTGGATCTTCATGTATTTCAAAAGTTGACAGTGTCCTGGGGAACTCCAGACATAGATCTGTTCGCTTCTCCACTAAACCACCAGCTGCCAAAGTTTTGCACAAAGAGGTTTCATCACACAGCTTGGAAAGTGGATGCTCTTTCTTTCAGTTGGAAAAATCTTCATGTGTATGTGTATGCTTTCCACCTCTGCCTCTTCTTCCAAAGGTGCTTCTAAAGGTCAGACAAGACAAGCCAAGGATGATTTTAATAGCTCCAGATTGGCCTCGGCAGCACTGGTACCCATTACTGAGGAGTCTGGTAAAGAAGCCTCCATGGCCTTTACCCTTGATTCCACATCTGTTGTCTCAGAAGGACGGTCGCCTGCCCAATGTCAAGCTTCACTCTCTTCATCTAACAGCCTGGCATATTCTGTTTTGAAAGACAGCAGGTCTCAACTTCCTCAACAAGTTTTAAATGTGATTATGGAAGCCAGAAGACCTAGTACAAGGAAAGTGTACGCAGAAAAATGGAAGAGATTTTTATTTTGGACTGCAGCAAAGAATTTGGAGATTTGAGCCTAATTTGAGTGTGGCTCTTCAATATCTTACTGAGTTATTGGACAAAGGTTTGTCTTTCTCTTCCATTAAGATTCATGCTGCAGCAATTTCAGCTCACTATGATTGTGACCCACCATTGTTTTCACATCCTTTGTTCAAGCAATTTCTTAGAGGGCAAAGAATATAAGACCCCACGTGAGCTCTTACTCTTGCTTGGGATCTCAATTTTGTGTTGGAGAAACTTACTCTACAACCTTTTGAGCCTGCAGCTACTGCTGAACTGAAATACTTGTCATGGAAGACTGCTTTTTGTTGGCCATTACTTCTGCAAGAAGGGTTTCTGAGTTACAGGCCCTTATGGCGGTTGAGCCTTTTTGATTTTTCATAAGGATAGGGTATCATTACGTACTAATCCTTCCTTTATGCCTAAAGTGGTTTCTAGTGTGGCTTTAAACCAAACTATTAATTTGCCTACGTTTTATGCAGATCCCAAAATAAGGGGAAAAGATTTTGCACACTTTAGATGTACACAGGCAATTGCTATTATTTGAGCAGGACTAAGGATTTTAGGCAGTCTCAGCAGTTGTTTGTTTCTTTTGCTTTGAGTTCTCAGGGCAAGCCTGTGTCAAAACAAACTATTTCTAGGTGGATTGGGTTTTGCATTGCATTTTGTTATTCCCATCATGGCAAGGAGATTCCAGCTGGGATTAGGCCTCATTCCACTAGGGCTACTGCCACTTCAACAGCTTTTCTAAAGGGAGTGGCAACTAAGGATATTTTGGAGGCAGCTACTTGGAGTTCAGTGCATACTTTCTCTAAGCATTACCACCTTCCTCTCTACTCTAAGTCTAGGGCTGGTTTTGCCACAGCTATTTTGCAAGGCATGCTATCAGCTCCTGCTTCCTTATGATTTGCCAGCCTCCTTACCTCTGCTTTGGGATTCTACCCAATAGTTAGGACTGCAGCAATGTGGAATGAAGAACATAGTACAGTTTTGTACCTACCATAAATGTAGATGTTCGAGGATCCACATTGCTGCAGTCCAATTTACCCTCCCTCCTTCCCCTCTGTGTTTAGGGGTGGTTGTGTAGGTGAGGTTATATTCTGCTAATTTTGTATATTTTGTATATATATATATTTTGGTGCAGATATGTTGGGAGTTTTTGGTTTTGGCCTTATCTTTTCAGGGTCTTCTGACATCTGGGGCAAGAAAAGACTGAGGATATGACGTCGGTCATGCGCATTAGTACCCTGACGTACTGACGTCAGTCTAATGCGCCCTGACCGACGTCAGCCATATACTTTGGTATTCGGGCCGACTGGACAGCGGACTACCCAATAGTTAGGACTGCAGCAATGTGGATCCTCGAACATCTACATTTATGGTAGGTACAAAACTGTACTTTCCTGGATGCAGGCTCAGGATTCTGATCCTCTTATTCCTAACATTCCTCTGATTTTACTTTACCTGACAGACCTCTTACATAAGGGTCTCTCTTTCTCTTCAATAAAGATACATGCCTCTGCTATTTCTGCTCATTATAATACAGACCCTCCAATCTTTTCCCACCAGCTCATGAGACAGTTTCTCAGAGGAGCTAAGAACTTAAGGCCCCCTAGATCTCCTCCCATTCCTGCTTGGGATCTCAACTATGTTTTGGAAAAACTCACCTTACCTCCTTTTGAGCCTGCTGCCACATCTGACATCAAGTTTTTATCATGGAAGACAGCTATCCTGTTAGCTCTGACCTCTGCCAGGAGAGTTTCGGAGTTGCAAGCTCTCATGGCTGTGGAACCTTATATTATTTTTCATCAAGACAGGGTGTCTTTAATGACTAATCCTACTTTCTTGCCTAAGGTGATTTCCAAAGTGGCTTTAAATCAAACTATTCACTTGCCAACTTTTTTTCCCCACTCCTCCAAATAAGGGGGAAAGGATCTTGCATTCCTTGGATGTACACAGACAACTACGTTTTTACCTGGACAGAACCAAGGACATCAGGAAATCAGAGCAATTGTTTGTTTTTTATGCTTCAAGTTCCCAAGGTAAAGCTATTTCAAAACAGACCATTTCCAAATGGATTGCTCATGGAATCAGATTTTGCTATTCACACCATGGAAAGCAAATCCCAGGGACTATAACGACTCACTCTACCAGAGCTGCTGCCACTTCAGCTGCCTTCCTCAGAGGAGTTCCTACCAAGGACATTTTGCAAGCTGCAACTTGGAGTTCAGTGCATACTTTTTCTAAGCACTACAATCTACCGCTTTACTCTAAATCTAGGGCAGGCTTTGCTTCTGCAGTCTTGCAGGGCCTTTTAGCTGCCCCCTCTACTTTGACCACCTCCCTTTTATTCTGCTTTGGGATTCAACCCTACAGTCATGACTGCAACAGTGAAACATGATGAACATAGTACAGTTGTGTACACTTACCATAAATGTAGATGTTCGAGTGTCTTCACTGTTGCAGTCTGCTCCTCCCTCCTGTCCCCTCTTATTTTTTCTTTTGTGTGGTTCCTTTTTTCATCCTTCTTCTGAGGTGTATTTGCAAAGGGTATGGGATCTTACTCATTTTGGAACTCCTGACATCTGGGGCAAGAAAAACTGGAGAACATGGCGTCGGTTGTCAGCTTTGTACTCCTGGCGCTCTGACGTCAGGGAGCATGGCTGATCAGCCGACGCCAGACCCAGACTTTGGGATTCTGGCCGAACGAGGACTGCCTGCCGGCAGGGGAGAACCCTACAGTCATGACTGCAACAGTGAAGACACTCGAACATCTACATTTATGGTAAGTGTACACAACTGTACTTTCCGTTACCTCTAATCCCAACTTTCTTCAAAAAGCATTTCAATTGAAGAGCTCAGCAGTCCTCATTGCCCCTTATTGGCCTTATCAGATTTGGTTTCCCTTTCTTTGGTCTCATCTTATTTGTTCCCCATGGATTTTACATCCAATCCCAGACCTTCTGTCTCACCCAACAGACATGACACATCTGGACATTTCAGGCCTAAAGTTAACCTCTTGGTTTCTTCACTTCCATTGATTGTTAGACAGCTCAGGTTGTCCTCCCCTATCCATCAATTCTTTTATCCTCCCATAAATCTTCTACAAGAAACTTTATAGCTGTAATGATCCTTTTTAAACATCAGTCCCTAAAGTTCTCACATTTTAACTACAATCTTCAACTCTTCTGCACCTTTTATAGCTGTAATGATCCATCTGATATTGTTAATCCTCGTTCATTCCTTACGTACGGGTATCAGTTCCAACCTCTGAACCGAGCCGGCCATCTTCCAAGCTCGCTTCAGCTACAAACTCTCGAGCTAAACCTCTTACCCAGAATTCCCCTCTCCCTGTTACCCCAGATTTCATTTGCCGCATCGCCATTCAGTCGTGTCAAGCTACTTCTCTTGAGCTAAGTACAATATTTGTTGTCATTCTAGTCTAAAATAACTTTTTCTCTTAGAAAAGTTTCTAAATTGTTTTCTCTTACCTTATCGCATTTAGCGACTATCTCTTCTAAAAATGTTTAAATCTTTTTACCGTGAGGTATCTTCTATACCATCGTTGATAGACCCTTTTCTTCATTACCTTTGGGTATTTCTTGTACCATTGCTGGTATTCTTTCTGATTTCATTCTTTTCTATCATGGATAAAAAATGTAGTCCAGGATTTAAAAGATGTTCAGATTGTGGACATAAATTACCTACTTCAGATGCACTTTCTCTGTGTGTCTATTGTTTGGGTGTGCCTCATTTATCTGTTGATCTGCCCTGTGGAATTTGTAAGAACTTCTCTAACAGGATGTTGATCGAGAGGAAAAATAAATTGTTACTGAAGGGGCTACTCAAATCTCCTTTTTCAGAGGCTATTTCTGGGTCGGAGGCTTCAACCCCTCCAAGATCCCATAAGAAAAAGACTGATGATCATTCAAAGGGCAAATCTCTTCCTTCGTCCTCGGCTGGGGACTCCCACCAACCGAGACCCAAGAAGGCTAAGCTTTCTACTTCGGATCTGACTTTTTCGGCTCCAGCGCTTTTGTGCCTACACCCTCAGCACTGTGGCCATTGGTGCCATCTGCGACTTTGGCACCAACTAGTGTGCTTTTTACCATATTGGTACCAAGGGGCTCCTCGGTCCAGACCTCTCTACCGGCACCAACTATTCTGTCGGTGCAGACTGTAACCACATTGGCTCTGATACTTTACCTGGAACCGACAACTCACTTACTGACACCAATTTTTTCGGTCCCAGCAACCACATTGGCTTCGATACTTTACCCAGAACCGACAACTCACTCACTGACACCAATTTGTTCGGTCCCAGCCTCAGCACCAGCAACCACTTCAGCACCGACATTGCTGTCGGTGCAGACCATGACTTCGGCACCGATTATTTCCTTGGTGCAGACATCTGTAGTACAGTCTCTTATAGCACCGTTACTTTCAGTGCAGACTGGTGATGTGAGCACCAAGCTTGTCCCATCTGTGGATAGACCTGACTCCCCTCAGCCATGTCCGTGAAATCCACTAGAAGCCTCTCTGAACATGACGTGTTGCGTCTTGTGGAATAAGTGCTTTTGGCCAGAGGTATCCCGCCCCCCAGGACCTATCCTTCCTCGGGAGGTGATCATCCTTTGCCAAAGACCCCTACTTGTTCTCCTCCTTCATTGCCTTTGATGCCCCTTGATATAGCACAGTCTTCCTCCTCTACGGTTCCCTTCATGGACCTCACTAAGGAACCGCAGTTGCCTTCGTGGCAGGAGAGTTTTGCTACGACCCAGGATGTTAGCTGTAGCATAAGTAATCTAGCATTTCACAGCCATCCAGTGACTCCGAGTTGGCAGGCTGGGCCACTTAGGGGAGGGGTGACCCCTGTCCATGACACTCACACCTCTTCAGGTGGACCGGCCTTCCAACTAATGGAGAAGGCTTTGGCATCTGCTGGCGATACTGTGCTGTCAATCTCCCCACCTTCCTCTGGGCCACTATGTACACAAGTCGCTCCTAGTGGACACTGGGCACAAGGGCCTCAGGATGTACTCCCACAGGAAACTCCTTTTGCGTTGTCTTACCCAG
Organism: Protopterus annectens; assembly: GCF_019279795.1. Classification (NCBI taxonomy): domain Eukaryota; kingdom Metazoa; phylum Chordata; order Ceratodontiformes; family Protopteridae; genus Protopterus; species Protopterus annectens. Next base: position 784,189,844 of record NC_056737.1, on the reverse strand, counting down.
CTTCTCCCTCTGAGGAAGTTCATTGCAAAAGCTTGTGCAAGAGGAAGCACATGGACTCCACAGTGGAGTCCCCCACTGAAATCACAGACTTTGATGATGGGGAAGGGTCCCCTCGCTCACCCTCTGAGGTATCCTTTGGTGATATCCTCAAAATCCTTAAACAGAGAGGTGACTGACAGCCCTCTAACCCAACCTCTGAAGAGTTTGTGTTCCTGCAGGCTTTTCGCGCCCGGCCCCCTACCTCCTGGGTTACTCTACCTGCCAAAGAACTGATCCGGCTCATCGTGCAGCATGCGTGGAAGGCTCCTGACACCATTGATGCTATTCCCAGGAGGACAGATAAATATTTGTCCCCTCCTGCTACTGACCCCCATTGGTCCAAAGGTCTTCCTGTAGATGCTCTGGTGGTGGCGGCCACAACCAAGAAAGACCTGGCGGAAGAAGAAAGCCAGACTGTCCATCCACCCAACAAAGAGTCACGGGCTCTGGACAGAATAGGGAAGCGTAGTTTTGCATCAGCGACCTTTACTATGAGGTTCTTGAGTTATATGGCACACTTCACCAGGCTTCAAAGGGATTTAGTATCTGAGCTCTCTGAAACTTTGGCTGGTGCCATGTCTGTTGAGGTCTGTGACAAAGTGGCCTCTCAGCTGGCTACCATTGAATCAATATCAAACTCCTCAATGCGCCTGATATCCCATACATCAGAAGGAGCAGCTAGAGAGGTGAGTTCTGGCGTTGTTTTGAGATGGCACGCCTGGATGCACTTATGTAATTTCGCAGAACACTTCCTTTCTCAATGCTCCCATTGAAGCCTCTTCATTGTTTGGACCCAAAGTTAAAAGTACACTGGCCAGATGTGAACAGGACGGTAAGACCCTTTCTGCCGTAGATGTCCGTTATTCTTCCCCTCAATGTGCTTTCTCCAGAAACCAGAAGAGTGGGAAGATATGGTACAAAAAGTCTCAGGGTCCTTTCTGTGACACACAGGCCGAGTTCTCCCCTAGAGGCAGAGGGGGAAACTCACAGGGGAGACACCCCTTTCTGGGCAGAGGGGGTCCGTGTAACCAGGGTTTCAGGGGACTCTTTTCCTGGTCAACCCTATCAGCGCTCCTGAAGAGCGGCCCAGCTCCTTTCCTCTGGAGGTGGTTGGGGGTCATTTCTCCTTGTACCTTTCTGCCTGGCTAACCGTCACCACCAACTCTTGGGTACAAAGGATAATAACCAGAGGTTACCATATCCCCTTCGATCTTTGTCCTGCCCCCCCCCAAAAAAAACTTACCCGATGTTCCACCCAGTCAAATCTGGATGGAATGAATACCATTTTGCTAGGGGACACTTGCAATGAGAGCTCTTTGAATGAAGTTAAAGTTGCATACAGGAAGATAGATTTAGTGTTAGATGACATGGTTTATCAGGCTCAAATTAATGAAGATGAATACCACTATATGAAAAATTAACATCCAAGGGTACCTAATATCTTTGGCATCCCAAAAATCCACAAAGGGCTTGTAAATCCAAAATTCAGGCCCATTGTAGATGGAAAAAGGTCAAAAACCCATTCTATTTGTAAATGTTTAGACCAAATAATGCAGAGGAGTTTGGGCTGTTTCAATTACATCAGTAAAGACTCCTGGCAATTTATAAACAAGTTAAATGGGATAAAGTCAACATCGGACATGATCATGGTGACTATTGATGTAGTCAATCTGTTCACAGTGATTCCACATGACATTGGTATCATTTGGTTGGAACAACAGCTTTACAAAACCAATAATTTTGGTCAAGATGAAATTAATAGAATGTGTGCTTATGGAACTTGTTCTAAGGAACAATTATATCTGGTTTGAGGGACAGTACTACAAACAGACAAAAGGTGTAGCAATGGGGGCAGCGTGTGCCCCCATTTTTGCAAACCTGATCATGTCCTATTGGGAACAGGAGTATGTGATGAATAGTTGTTACAAGTCCCAGTTTATACACTACTCCCGGTTTTTGGATGACCTATTTCTGATTTGGAAAGGCACTAAAGACAGTCTAAATGAGTTCCTTCTTTATATTAATGAAACTGTGGCTTTTCTCTAATTCACTTATGAATACAATAGGAACACAATTGTTTATTTAGATGTTGAATTAGAGGTTGATAGGACAAATTTGAGTTTTAATACCAGGATCCACAGAATGTCTACTTTTTCCAACTCATATTTGGATTATGGTGGCTGGCACCCGCACCATCAAAAGAGGGCAGTGGTGAAAGGCCATTTGGTGTGGGCAGCCAGGATGGTGAGTTTTAATGTTGACTTCCGGTGGAAACTGAGTACATCATTCAGATGTTTAGACAGAAAGATTACCCGGACTGCCTGTTAAGTGATGCCAGGAAGGAAGTAGTTTACAAATGGGAACAAGGTGTTTATAGGCCTATACTAGGCAATGGGTTTTTGGAAAGTGATGGATGTAACAACAATAGGATCAATCCTAATTTAACTTTTATTTTAACATACAACAGGATGGCTAACATAATTACCGAAGTTATTAAGGGTAATTGGGAGATTTTACAATTTGATGCCAATGTAGGGGCTAAAGTTGGTAAGAGTCCGAAATTTGTCTTTATGAGAGATAGATCTATCAAAAATATTTTGGAGGGTATAAAACATGAAAACAAAACTAACAGAAAGATTGGCAACTATAAATGTAATTCATGGTCCTTTTGTCCATTCAATTTGGAAACAGGAGGGAGAATTAAGGTCAGTGGCAAGGTTATTAATATTAAAGGACACTATAATTGCAGTAGCATTAATGTTATATACATGGCCAAGTGTGATGAATGTCCTATATTTTATATAGGTAAAACATGTAGAAGGTTTAAACTAAGAATTGATGAGCACCTGGGTGATTTGAGACATTGCAGGAGCACCAGTGCCCTTTATAGACATGTTAAGGAAAATCAAGGTCATCACTTTAAATAGTCATACAGCAGTTAGTGAAGGAAGAACAAGGCTGTAATTTGGATATTCATTTAGGTGTTGTGGAGCTGAGGTGGCAGTTGTATTTAATGCCTCCCAGTACCCTGGCATCAATGAAACTATTAGTATTGCACGTGTTTTAAAGCTCGATCAAATTTCAGGTTAGGTATGGGTTTTTATGAAAGGACAAATTGTCTTATTTTTACAATACATTATTTTATGGTTTAAAAGAATTTATAATTTGGTTATATTTATTTTTATACTTTGGATTCAATTCAATGCATGTAAAACACAATTTGCATGTAAAACACAATTTGCACATTATTGAATGCACTACAAGATTTAAGGAATGTGGAAACTTACATCTTGGTGTATTGCTTTTAATGAAAATGTTAATTGAATAATTGGGGGTGGGTATTTAAATGGCTGAGTATGGGTGGGACATTGTTCTGAGGAAGTCTCTGTAGTGGAGAAGAAAGCGCTAAACAACTGTGAATAAAGTGTGGTGATTTTATTGGAAGTGTTCAACTCTTGCTGGCTTGAGTTTCTGTGGTTTTACTTACCTTTTGGACACTTTACCAGGCTTCAAAGGGATTTCATTTCTGAGCTCTCTGAAACTTTGGTTGGTGCTGTGTCTGATGAGGTCCGTGACGAAGTGGCCTCTCAGCTGGCCACCATTGAATCGATATCTAACTCTTCTATACGACTGATATATCACGCATCAGAAGGAGCAGCTAGAGCAGCGGGTTCAGGCATTGTTCTGAGATGACACGCCTGGATGCGCTTGTGCAATTTCGCGGAACCCTTTAAGGCTTCCTTTCTCAATGCTCCCATCAAAGCCTCTTCATTGTTTGGACACAAGGTTAAAAGCACACTGGCGAGATGTGAACAGGATGGCAAAACCCTTTCTGCTATGGGTGTCCGTTATTCTTCCCATCAACGGGCTTTCTCCAGAAACCAGAAGAGTGGGAAGATATGGTACAAAAAGTCTCGGGGACCTTTCTGTGATACACAGGCTGAGTTCTCCCCTAGAGGCAGAGGGGGAAACTCACAGGGAAGATGCCCTTTTTGAAGCAGGGGGGGGTCCGCGTAACCAGGGACTCTTTCCCTGGCCAATCCTACCAGCACTTCTGAAGAGCGGCCCAACTGCTTTCCTCTGGAAGTGGTTGGGGGTCGTTTCTCTTTGTACCCTTCTGCCTGGCTAACCAGCACCACAGATTTTTGGGTACAAAGGATTATGACCAGAGGTTATCATATTCCCTTCGACCTTTGTCCCGCTCCCCTAACAAACTTACCCAACGTTCCATCCAGTCAAAGGGAAGAAGCAGCTGTAGAGATTTCAAAACTGCTAAGAAAAAGAGTCATCCAAATAGTCCCTCCAGACCAGATAGGATCCGGATTCTACTCAAAATTATTTTTGGTGCCAAAGAAAACCGGGGACTGGAGACCAATTTTGGATCTCAGTGTATTGAACAAGTTTGTAAAAGTACAAAAATTCCGGATGGTCACAATACAGTCCATCCTTCCACTTTTGGAAGAAGGCTGTTGGATGTGCTTGATAGATCTTCAAGATGCGTACTACCACATAGAAATGGACAGACAATCAAGAAGATTCCTCCGTTTCCGTGCAGGAGCCAGTCACTACCATTTCAGAGTACTGCCTTTCGGACTCTCTACAGCCCCCAGAGTGTTCACAAAGTGCATAGCAGTCATCACAGCTCACTTGCGACTACAAGGATTCCAGGTGTTTCCATACCTAGATGACTGGCTCATCTCCGCCCCCACCAGACATCTGTTGGAAGAAGCCCTGGCATACTCTCTCCTCTCTGCAGAAAGGCTAGGCATAACCATAAACTGGCAAAAATCCAATCTCACCCTTTCTCAGTCCACAGAGTTTATAGGGGTCATCTTAATTACAAAGAATTGTGGAGCATACATTCCAGAGCACAGAATTCTAAGCATAAAGCAACAACTGATCCCAATCCTTTCAAGTTAGAAATCCACAGCTCACTCTGTTCTACAGGTGTTGGGTTCCATGGCATCCTCTGTCCCCATTGTCCCCCTGGCCAGGTTTCACATGAGGCTTCTACAGTGGCTACTGCTCACCCAATGGTATCCCTTTCAGTACCATCTTTCAGCCAAGATTTGGGTAACTCATAGGTGCAAACAGGATTTAAATTGGTGGATGGCACACAACCCGTCACAATGGTCTCGCCCCTTCTCCCCCCAACAACCCAAAGCTACAGTGACCACGGATGCCTCCCTGCTGGAGCTATGTCAGGGACAGACAGTCCAAGGTACTTGGTCCGAAATGGAGGCCCATCTGCATATAAATGTTCTAGAGCTGAGGGCAGTGCAAGCATTCCATCCCCTGCTGCCGTCTGGGACTATTGAGATACAATCAGACAAACATGGTGGTGGTCTGGTACATCAACAAACAGGGTGGAACCAAATCCCTTACCCACTTTGTCGAGAGGCCATGAGGATATGGCATTTGGGTGATGGCTACCAACCATTTTCTTCTAGCAACGCACATTCCTGGGAGTTCCAGCACGATAGCAGACTCAGCAGGTGCATACTACAACTTCACCAGTGGTCCCTGAATCCCTTGATAGTGGCGGAGATTTTCAACCGCTGGGGTTTTCCTTGCTGCGACCTCTTTGCATCCCCGACCAACTACAAATGCAGCAACTATTTCGCCCTGATTCCCCCTCCGGGACAGTCACCCAGGGATGCTCTAGTCCATGATTGGCCCTCGGGTCTACTTTATGCATTCCCACCTGTCCCCCCTCATTCCCCAGTTTCTGAAGAAAGCCCGCCAGTTGAAGAGCAAAGTAATCCTCATAGCACCATATTGGCCTCGTCAGATTTGGTTCCCCTTCCTTTGCCTCACCTGCTAGATCAACTATGGATTCTCCATCCAACCCACCCCCGAGGTTGATCTCCCATCCGCAGAATCTGTTTCACCGCAACTTGAACAGCCTGAAGCTCACAGCTTGGCTCCTCCAATTCCATTTATTGCCAGGCAGAATGATCTTTCTTTGCCAGTACATGACATTCTTATTGCATCTCATAAGTCTTCCACCAGAATTACATATCTCAGCAAGTGGAAAAGATTTACCTTTTGGCTGAAAGAAAAACGGGTAGATCCTTTTTCAGCACCAGCATCGATAGTACTGGAGTACCTAGCTACCCTATTTCAATCTGGTCTGTTGGCCTCTACCATTAGAGTTCATTTGGCTGCAATATCTAATTTCCATGATGGTGTCCAAGACTCCTCTCTTATGTCACACAAATTATGCAAGACTTTCATAAAAGGTGTGAATCGTCTAAAAACCTGCTTTTAGAGAACCTACTCAACCATGGGACCTGTCATTAGTCCTACAAGCTTTGACAATGCCACCTTTCGAACCAGCTTCTTGCGACCTCAAATATTTGTCATGAAAAACTTTGTTTTTGGTCGCCATTACTTCTGCCTGATGTATCTCTGAGCTTCAAGCCTTATGCATCGGGAGTCCATATTTGATTTTTCATAGAGAGATAGTGTCATTGAGAACTAATCCTTCCTTTCTGCCAAAAGTGATCTCTGAAATGTCCATTAATCAAATCATTGAATTGTCAGTTTTCTTCCCCAGTCATTCAAACAAAGGAGGGTATTGCCTACATAGTCGCAGGCAAATTTGCTTCTACTTGAACAGGCCTCTTGTAAATCAGACCAGTTATTTTTGGCCTATTCTGGACCTAGATTAGGATGTTCTTTTGCTAAGGTCACATTGTCTAAATGGTTGAAAGACTGTGTGATCTTCATTTATAGACAAAGTAATATTCCATTACCTACCATCATAAAGGCTTATTCTTCAAGGTCGGTGCAACTTCTGCTGCCTTCCATGCCAGAGACTCTTTACATGACATCTGTGCAGCTGCAACTTGGGCTACTCATCATACCTTCATCAATCATTACAAATTGGATTTGGCCTCCAGGGGAAGAGCATCTTTTGGTTCTGTGGTGCTCCGGAATGTCCTTCCATTCCTTCCATGAGAGCCTCCCAGGAATAAAGGTAGCTGAGGACTCTGTCCCACACGTAAGGATTTAATGAGGATTAACAATATCAGATAAAGAAGTTGTCTTACCATAACATTCTGTCTGTATTGTTGATCCCTCGTTCAGTCATTACGACCCTCCCTCGTTCCACCTCCTGAGCTTCTAGTGGATCTCACCATCCATTTCTATTAGGTCATTTGACCAGAGGTAGCCTCTACCTTCTTTTGACTTGCAAACTCAATCTGAGGTAACTGGGAGAGGGGAATTCTGGGTAAGAGTTTTAGCTTGAGAGTTTGTAGCTGATGCGAGCTTGGAAGATGGCTGGCTCGGTTCCGAGGTCAGGACCGATACCCACACGTGATGACTGAACGAGGATCAACAATACAGATGGAACGTTATGGTAAGACATAAGTTCTTTTTCTGTATACCTTTTGTAGCATAATGAACATTTTGGATCATATCAGCAAAATACAGCCTAATACCATTTTTGGGCAGATCTGATTATGTCTTCATTTTTTTTTCATAATATTTAATGTCTCAAAAATTAAAACAATATATAATTTTTTTTTTAGTCTTTGTCATTTGACTTGAAGAAAAATGTTTGCATTAAAGAAACAATTTTCAGTGTTTGTATCACAAACTTTTCTTTTCCTAGTTGTGTATCTCATTTCAGAAACTTAAAAAAGGAGAAATCAATTTATCCCAAGCTGTACATCTGTCAGTGTCTTGTTCTGTAGAAATTCAGTTGGGCACTTTCTTTCAGCTATTCTTTTATCCAGTCTTACCTGACTTGCAGCTTCGATTTCTGCATAACGTTTTTGCCACTCTGCTGTTCTTCCTGAATTGCAGTTGCATGTTACATCATCACAGGTTTTGTCTGCATTAGGGGGAGACCAGGGTCAGTATTCCCATCACCAGCATTTTTTTCCATTACCACTGATCAAGAAATAGCAGTTTTAACTGTTGCTTTTCCTCAGTATTCATTCTTTCAGCACTGAATTTTCCAATCCATCTGGAGTTAGCGCTGTCACTTCAGTGTGCATAAAATTATCCTCTCCTTTCCCAAGTCGAATATCTCCAGACCATCACCTCCAGCTCAACCATTCTGCCATTCTCCTGATGAAAAGCTCTGTAGCCCCCTTGAGTGGTCAAAAAGAGTATGGAATGATCCCAGCACTGGGCTAGGTTCAAGTAGCTGGTATGCGTACCATCTTGGTCCTCCCCTGAAAAGAGGCCGCTGGCCTATTGGGACTAACCCAATCAACAAAGATGGAATCAGTAAGTAAGTAAATGGATGGATGGGTGGATGGACTTTTCATACATCATCTTTGAATGTAATTTCCTATTAGTGTAGCAACTGCATAATTAGGTATTAGTTTCATGCTGTGTTAGCTCGGTGCTTGTGTATATGCTGGGGAGTGCATGGTCTAGATTGCACCCTCCTAGTGTGGCATGTGACATAACATTTGTCTGTTAAAGCATGCACAACACTAAGTGTAGGAGTAGAGAATTTTCTGAGTTGTGCTGATTTGTACAATGTTATAAGGATATCCCAGCAGCTGATAACTGCCAAAAACGTTTTTGTAGATGAGCTGATATGGTGAGTACATCATTCTTATTTTTGACTTAAGTGATCCGTATACTCTTTGTACATCTTTAGGTCCTTCATCGCTCTTTCCTGGTTACTGATGCTTTGTGTGGGGAATGGGAAGTGACAGGTTCTCATCAGCACTAGTGCTCATCCTGCTACTGCTTTTTTCAAGCCCAAGTGAAATGAGTACTGGCATGCACTGCTGCCTGTGCAGATGCATTGCTGTGCGCATGTATAATAGGGTGAAATGAGTGCTGGCATGCACTGCTGCCTGTACAGATGCATTGCTGTGCGCATGTATAATAGTGTGAAATGAGTGCTGGAATGCACTGCTGCCTGTGCATGTGCATCGTTGTGCGCATGTATAATAGGGTGAAATGAGTGCTGGAATGCACTGCTGCCTGCGCACATGCATTGCTGTGTGCATGTATAATAGGGTGAAATGAGTGCTGGCATGCACTGCTGCCTGTGAACATGCATTGCTGTGCGCATGTATAATAGGGTGAAATGAGTGCTGGCATGCACTGCTGCCTGTGCACATGCATTGCTGTGCACATGTATAATAGGGTGAAATGAGTGCTGGCATGCACTGCTGCCTGTGTACATGCATTGCTGTGCGCATGTATAATTGGGAGAAATGAGTGCTGGCATGCACTGCTGCCTGTGCAGATGCATTGCTGTGCGCATGTATAATAGGGAGAAATGAGTGCTGGCATGCATTGCTGCCTGTGCACATGCATTGCTGTGCGCATGTATAATAGGGTAAATTGAGTGCTGGCATGCGCTGCTGCCTGTGCACGTGCATTGCTGTGCACATGTGTAATAGGCAAGTGAATACTGGCCTCACATTTAACTGATATCTTGACCCTTAGCCTTCCTTTGGCTGACTAGCTCCCTCCCATTCCAGCAAAAGTACCCCAGATGGTCATCTTTGCCCCATCACAGTAGTGTAATTATCTTTGGAGGACAAGAGAGAAGTCACATTTGCAATCATAGGCTGTCTACCAGCTTCTGGAAAGTGACTCAGTAGATGGTACGAAGAAACCCTGTCAAGTTGCAAGGCAAAGACAGAAAGATAAAGAAGATACTCAGACACCCTTTGTAAGAGATGCCAACAGTCATTTGCTCACCAATCCATGGGACATAGAAGGCAGCTGGAAGGAGGACTAGCAGCAGGTTCAGAACGAAGAACACTCCACGGAAGCTGTACTACCCCTGACACAGCCTATGATGAACGAAGAGGAGGAGCCCACTATAGTAGAAGAACAGCACGAAGGCAAATGAATTCAGGGAAGGCAGCAGGCCCAGATGAGGTCACAGCAGATATGATACAGATGTTGGGTGAGATGGGGGAGAAGTGACTCTTGAGGGTACTCCAAGCAGTGTGTAGAGACAGGCATATCCGAGATGACTGGAGAATACGTCTACTAGTGCCAGTGTATTCAAGAACAAAGGGGACATTTGCAACTGTCGGCATTATACCTGTATCAGACTCCTATCACATTGCATTAAGTTCTGGAGAGGGTGATTAATAAATGAATATGCAGAGTACTAGAAAGTAACATAGGAGATGAGCAGTAAAGATTTACATCAGGATGCATCTGACCTGGCATTTGCAGTGACACATGCTTGAGAAGAAGCTAGAGATGAGCATTCCTAGACTTGGAGAAAGCATATGACAAGGTGCCAAGTAAGCTTATTTGGACAGTCCTGAGGTGGTTTGAAGTCCTAGAAACAAAGCATATGACAAGGTCCCAGGAAAGCTGATTTGGACAGTTCTGTAGTGGTTCAAAGTCCCACAAACATTGTTAGAATTAGAGCAGTCTGTGTACAAGGACCCAGTGACTCAAGAGTGAACAGTGTTTGCCCTCACAGAGGAGTTTTCAGTGGGAGTGAGTATGCATCAGCATTCAACTTTTAAGCCCACTGCTGTTCAATACTGGTGATGAACTACATTATCAAACTGATTGGAGGGGACAGATCAACAAAATTGCTCTATGCAGAAGATGTGGCTTTACAGGCAAACTTTGAGGAAGAATTTCAGTAAAGGATAGGAGAATGAAATCCAAAACTGAAGGCACATGGGATGAAACCTGAGTACAGATAAGGTAGTTATAATAGCAGCAAATGGGGAAATCAGAAGAATTGAGATAGAAGGGAAAATAGTGGAGCAGGTTAACAGCTTCATGTATCTAGAAGGGGTGTTTGAGAAGAAAAGTCTGAATGAGGAGGTCAAATCTAGAATCAGAGGAGCTGCAGCCAACTAGCACAGTATGTCGGGTAGTGTGTGACAGAACAATGCCAAAGAAGCTGAAAAGTAAGGTGTAGAAAACAGTGGTGTGACTAGTACTGTATAGTTTATAAACCTGAAAACAGTGGTGTGACCAGTACTGTATAGTTTATAAACCTGAAAACAGTGGTGTGACTAGTACTGTATAGTTTATAAACCTGAAAACAGTGGTGTGACCAGTACTGTATAGTTTATAAACCTAAAAACAGTGGTGTGACCAGTACTGTATAATTTTATAAACCTAAAAACAGTGGTGTGACTAGTACTGTGTAGTTTATAAACCTGAAAACAGTGGTGTGACTAGTACTGTGTAGTTTATAAACCTGAAAACAGTGGTGTGACTAGTACTGTGTAGTTTATAAACCTGAAAACAGTGGTGTGACTAGTACTGTGTAGTTTATAAACCTGAAAACAGTGGTGTGACTAGTACTGTGTAGTTTATAAACCTGAAAACAGTGGTGTGACTAGTACTGTGTAGTTTATAAACCTGAAAACAGTGGTGTGACTAGTACTGTGTAGTTTATAAACCTGAAAACAGGGGTGTGATTAGTACTGTGTAGTCTATAAACCTGAAAACAGTGGTGTGACTAGTACTGTGTAGTTTCTAAACCTGAAAACAGTGGTGTGACTAGTACTGTGTAGTTCATAAACCTGAAAACAGTGGTGTGACTAGTACTGTATAGTTTATAAACTTGAAAACAGTGGTGTGACTAGTACTGTATAGTTTATAAACCTGAAAACAGTGGTGTGACTAGTACTGTATAATTTATAAACCTAAAAACAGTGGTGTGACTAGTACTGTATAGATGTTCTTCGTCTTCCCTTGCTGCAGTCCTGACTATTGGGTATAGTCCGCGTCCCAGTCGGCCCGAATACCAGAGTATAAGGCTGACGTCGGTCATGGCGCCTTAGACTGACGCCAGTACGCCAGGGTACTAATGCGCATGACCGACGTCATTTCCTCAGTCTTTTTTGCCGCATGGTCCGATGCAGAAGCAATTTTGCGAGTGCAGGTTGGCGTTCTGAGATTTTCCGAAACCGGAGTTTCAGACCGAAACAGAGTTGGCTAAGTAACACCGTTGGGGAACATTTTGGTTTTTCCTTGCCTCAGTATTTAACCGGATGTCAGAAAAAGTGAATAACTGTATTTCTTGTGGGAAGCAGATACCGCATAGGGATTATCATACATTGTGTATACCTTGTTTAGGGCCTGAGCACGACGTTGTTGGTTGCCGCTCTTGTGCTAGATTTAACAAGCGCACTATTAAGAGGAGGCTTGATTGTGCTAGGTTAGTGTTTGGGAAGCGTTGTAATTATAATATGCCGCCGGATGCTCCGCCGCTTCATCCAAGAAGCGCAAGGACAAAACAGTGAAGCCTAGGGGTGAGGAACCGCAGTCCCGGACGCCGGTTCTTTAGAAGGCTCAGGGAGCCAGAGGTTTTGCCAGGAGTCTCTATGGAGTCTCAGGCAGATACTTTACTGTTACAGGATGTGCCCTCTCAGGAGGTAGGCCAGGCTGAGGGGCTTCTCAGGTAACTGTTCTTCCCTCTCTTCCCAAGGTAGTTAGGGCCTCCTTCTGTTGCCAAAGCTTCTTTTAGAGGTAGGCCAAGTTCAGCTTCTGTGGGGCTTCTCCTAGCATTTCGGGCTCTGTGCCTAAGAAACGATGCTTAAAATGGCAGAAGATTTGATTACTCTGATTAGAGGTTCTATGCGCCCGCCTGATAAGAGGCCTAGGGTGGAACAGGAGTTTGATAGTTTTGAACAGTGTTCCCAGGCTTCAGAGTCTTCTGTGGAAGACTTGCAAGAGTTTCCTGCTTATTCTGATTCTGATGTGGATGATTCCACTCCTACAGCTTCTCCTCCTGAGGATTTTTCATTTTCAGAGACTCTTCACTCCATGAGGGAGCACTTTAAATGGGAAGGCCAGGATTACTCTGATTCCAGGAAAAGGCTTAGGGAATTCTTGTTTTACCCCAGCATAGGCCCTTAGCTATTCCTCCTGTGTTGAATGTGGTGGAGGATGTTTTGCAGAGGCTTCCTGAACCCTGACTCCTTGCCTCCTGCTCCTGTTAAGCCTGATAGGTATTATAGGGTGCCAAGCTCATAAGTATTTGTTTAAGAGTCCCAGGGCGGACCCAGAAACTGTTTCTCAGGGGCCTAAAGGTGTTAAAGCTTCGTGGTTAAAAATCCTGTACCCTCTGATAAAGAGGCAAGGGCTTTGGATAGGTGGGGTAAGAAAGTATATACTTCTTCCACTCTAGCCATGAGGGCGTTGAATTGTCAGTTTCATATGCTGAAATATCAGAATTATCTCCTTTCACAATTGAAATCTAAGGTGGATGCTTTGGCGGAAGGTATTGAGTGTAAAGAATTGCTGGATTTGGTTCATGTGTCTGAACAAGTGGGTAAGCATTCTTTGCAGTGTGGTTTTGATGCTGTTCAGGCCTCCTCGAGGGTGGCTGCTACTAGTTCTGTTCTTCGCAGACATGCCTGGTTGAAGGATCAGAATTTAGCTGAGCATGTTAAGACCAGGATTTTGGATGCTCCTTTACAGTCTGATGTGTTGTTTGGACCGCCTGTGGAAGCAGTTTTAAAGAAAATGGAGGACAAAGCTAAGTCTATGCAGACTGTTAAAGATTTTGCAGGTGCAGCCTCCAGTTTAGTAGAAATTGGCCTGCTAAGGGGTGGACATATCCTGCTTATGGTTCCCAGTCTAGGGGTAGGTCTAGACGTGGTAGGGGCAGGGCTCAAGGTTCTTTAGGCCTAGATCAGACAGTTCACCTGCTCAGACTTCTGGTGAGGGCAGGGGTCAGTCCTTTCGTAAGCAGAGCCAATGACCTGCCTTTTCAGCTGCCAGTGGACTCTCCTGGCAGCTCCTTTGGGAGGAAGATTGTCTCTTTTCAAAGAAAATTGGGATTTAATCACTCAAGACAGATGGGTGCTGGATATCATTCATCACGGTTACAGATTTTATTTCCACACAATGCCCCCTTTCAAAGGCATGCCAGATGTTCCTCCTCCACAAAGAATAGAGGCTCACAAGCAAGTTTCTCAGTTACTCCAGATAGGGGCCATTCAGCCAGTCCCTGTATCAGAAAGGGCTTGGATTTTATTCTCGCCTGTTCCTAGTACCAAAGAAGGGGAACACGTGGAGACCAATTTTGGATTTATCTATCCTCAACACTTATCTGGACATTCCCAAGTTCAAGATGTTGACGTTACAGCAACTGTTACCTCTGCTGGGCAAGGATCACTGGATGGTAACTTTGGATCTCAAGGAAGCCTACCTTCATGTGCCTATAAGGCTAAGTTGCAGAAAGTATCTGCGATTTCAACTGGAGATTTTCATTATCAGTTCTCTGCATTGCCCTTTGGCTTATCTACTGCCCAGAGTATTCACAAAGGTTCTGGCTCCAGTGATAGCTTACTTCAGGCTTCAAGGCATTCAAATCTATCCTTACTTGGACGACTGCCTGATTCTGGCTCAAGAAAGGAAGACCTTCTACAGCATCTGGAATATGTCATAGCAGTGCTAAGATGCCTAGGGTATTCTGTGAACGAAATAAAGTCCAGTCTAGTACCCTCTCAAGACATGTGCTTTCTGGGTGTGAGACTGAATACAGCAGCCCAGATGGCCTTTTAACCCCGGACAAACAAAAGAGTCTGTCATTTTACTTCCATCAACTATCTCATCAGTCCGTGCTGACTGCAAGGACAGTCCTTCAAGCATTAGGGTTCATGGCATCTTGTATTCTGGTGCTTCCCAATGCCAAACTGCATATGAGGAAGCTGCAATGGTATCTCAAAAATGTATGGACACAGCACTGCCAAGATTTCGACACTGTCATTCATATAATACCTTGCCTTCAAAAGGAATTCTTGTGGTGGGCTCAGGAATGTCACCTAAACAAGGGACTCTCTGTGACCCGCCAGAGGCGAGTCAGATTTTAACGACAGATGCCTCGGACACTGCTTGGGAGCTCATCTAAATGGAAAGTGGATACAAGACAAGTGGCCTGCCAGACTACAGCATCTACATATCAACATGAAGGAGATGTTAGCAGTCCAGTTTGCATTGATGGCGTTCAAGGAGTTACTTCTTCCAGGGCAGGTGTTGATTCTAACAGACAACACAACTGTCATGTGGTACATCAACAAACAAGGGGGAACACATTCTTATCCTCTATGCAGGCAAGCAATGATTTTATGGGAGACTGCGTTAAGCCTGCAACTGACTCTTCAGGCAAGGTTTCTGCCAGGAGCACAGAACTCCCTAGCAGATGTATTAAGCAGACAAATCATGGATCCCCACGAGTGGAAACTGGATCTTCATGTATTTCAGAAATTGACAGTGTCATGGGGAACTCCAGACATAGATCTGTTCGCTTCTCCACTAAACCACCAGCTGCCAAAATATTGCACAAAGGGGTTTCATCACACAGCTTGGAAAGTGGATGCTCTGTCTTTCAGTTGGAAAAACCTTCATGTCTATGCCTTTCCACCTCTGCCTCTTCTTCCAAAGGTATTATTAAAGGTCAGACAGGACAGGCCAAGGATGATTTTGATAGCTCCAGATTGGCCTCGGCAACACTGGTACCCACTTCTAAGGAGTTTTGTAAAGAAGCCTCCATGGCCTTTACCTCTGATTCCTCATCTGTTATCTCAGAAGGACGGTCATCTGCTCAATGTCAAGCTTCAATCTCTTCATCTCACAGCTTGGCATATTCTGTGTTGAAGCACAGCAGGTCTCAGCTTCCTCAACAAGTTTTAAATGTGATTATGGAAGCTAGAAGGCCTAGTACTAGGAGAGTGTACGCAGAAAATGGAAGAGATTTTTATTTTGGAGTACAGCAAAGAATTTGGAGATTTCAGAGCCTAATTTGAGTGTGGCTCTTCAATATCTTACTGAATTATTGGACAAAGGTTTGTCCTTCTCTTCCATAAAGATTCATGCTGCAGCAATTTCAGCTCACTATGATTGTGACCCACCTTGTTTTCGCATCCTTTGTTCAAGCAGTTTCTTAGAGGGGCAAAGAATATAAGACCCCCACGTAGAGCTCCTACTCCTGCTTGGGATCTCAATTTTGTGTTGGAAAACTTACTCTACAACCTTTTGACCCTGCAGCTACTGCTGAATTGAAATATCTCTCATGGAAGACTGCTTTTCTGTTGGCTATTACTTCTGCAGCAAGGGTGTCTGAGTTGCAGGCCCTTATGGCAGTAGAGCCCTTTTTGGTTTTCCATAAGGACAGGGTTTCATTACGTACTAATCCTTCCTTTATGCCTAAGGTGGTTTCTAGTGTGGCTTTAAACCAAACTATTCATTTGCCTACTTTTTGCAGATCCTCAAAATAAAGGGGAAAAGATTTTGCACACTTTAGATGTACACAGGCAATTGCGTTATTATTTGAGCAG
This sequence comes from Protopterus annectens, assembly GCF_019279795.1. Classification (NCBI taxonomy): domain Eukaryota; kingdom Metazoa; phylum Chordata; order Ceratodontiformes; family Protopteridae; genus Protopterus; species Protopterus annectens. The sequence goes on along the minus strand of NC_056737.1, from coordinate 784,173,543 downwards.
GACTAAAGATTTTAGGCAGTCTCAGCAGTTACTTGTTTCTTTTGCTTTGAGTTCACAGGGCAAGCCTGTGTCAAAACAAACTATTTCTAGGTGGATTGGCTTTTGCATTGCATTTTGTTATTCCCATCATGGCAAAGAGGTTCCAGCTGGGATTAGGCCTCATTCCACTAGGGCTACTGCCACTTCAACAGCATTTCTAAGGGGGGTGGCAACTAAGGATATTCTGGAAGCAGCTACTTGGAGTTCACTGCATACTTTCTCTAGGCATTATCACCTGCCTATATACTCTAAGACTAGGGCTGGTTTTGCCACAGCTGTTTTACAAGGCATGTTGTCAGCTCCTGCTACTTTATAATTTGCCAGCCTCCCTTACCTCTGCTTTGGGATTCTACCCAATAGTCAGGACTGCAGCAAGGGAAGACGAAGAACATAGTACAGTTTTGTACCTACCATAAATGTAGATGTTCGAGGATTCCCTTGCTGCAGTCCAATTTACCCTCCCTCCTTCCCCTCTGTGTTTCAGGGTGGTTGTGTAGGTGAGTTTACATGCTTATATTTTTTGTATATATTGCTGTATATATTGTACATGTTTTTTGGTGCAGGTTGTTTTGGGACTTGTCTTTTGGGTCTTCTGACATCTGGGGCAAGAAAAGACTGAGGAAATGACGCCGGTCATGCGCATTAGTACCCTGACGTACTGACGTCAGTCTAAGGCGCCATGACCGACGTCAGCCTTATACTCTGGTATTCGGGCCGACTGGGACGCGGACTATACCCAATAGTCAGGACTGCAGCAAGGGAATCCTCGAACATCTACATTTATGGTAGGTACAAAACTGTACTTTTTTAAACCTGAAAACAGTGGTGTGACTAGTACTGTATAGTTTCTAAACCTGAAGACAGTGGTGTGACTAGTACTGTATAGTTTATAAACCTGAAAACAGTGGTGTGACCGGTACTGTATAGTTTATAAACTTGAAAACAAGTGGTGTGACCAGTACTGTATAGTTTATAAACCTGGAAACAGTGGTGTGACCAGTACTTTATAGTTTATAAACCTGCAAACAGTGGTGTGACTAGTACTGTATAGTTTATAAACCTGAAAACAGTGGTGTGACCAGTACTGTATAGTTTACAAACCTGAAAACAGTGGTGTGACTACTACTGTATAGTTTATAAACCTGAAAACAGTAGTGTGACTAGTACTGTATAGTTTATAAACCTGAAAACAGTGGTGTGACTAGTATTGTATAGTTTATAAACCTGAAAACAGTGGTGTGACTAGTACTGTATAGTTTATAAACCTGAAAACAGTTGAAAACAGTGGTGTGACCAGTACTGTATAGTTTATAAACCTGAAAACAGTGGTGTGACCAGTACTGTATAATTTTATAAACCTAAAAACAGTGGTGTGACTAGTACTGTATAGTTTATAAACCTGAAAACAGTGGTGTGACTAGTACTGTATAGTTTATAAACCTGGGCTGTAAAGGCAGAGCAGTCAAGAAAGCTCGAGGTGATGGAGATGATGTGGAGAGACAGATGGTGGGATGCACACCGTGGGATAGATGAACAAATGAGGACGCAAGACAATTTATTTGTCTGTGTTTATGGGGAAAGTCCAACTGGTAATGCCCTTTTTCAGCAGAGGCCCAGTGAGAAAAGCTCCATTTGCTTACATTGCAGTATACTAAGTTTCAGTTAAACATAGAGTAATTTCTAATTACATTTATACACAAACAGTAGTTATATTGATACATTCTAAGATTTTACAGAGGTGGAAGTTACTAAAGAGAAAGCCCATGTGCAACTTAGTAGATTGTACAGGCAGCAGTTTTGTATAAAAATGTATCCGATGTTGCCATTTTCATTCATTCCTCAACAAACGAGTCCCTAATCCCAACCCTGTGATCTGACTGTGACACTTTTCGCTAGATTCTAGGATCAGAGTCTCGAGCTCCTCCCTTTACCTGTAATGCCCGTGACCACTGTGCCACCTCAGATCTCATTTGCTGCTGAAACAATTTGATTGGAATTGTGTTTTGTCAAGCTCAAACAGTGTTGTTTTCTGGGAATAGTGAGTAAACCTTTAAAGTTTGACCAAATGTTCTTGCTTATTACATTATATAGCATTCGCTCTTTGTCCTACTAAGCTAGTTGTATTTCTTTATACCTTTTCTTGCCGTACTTTATTCTCCTTTACTGTCGCTGGCATCTCTGTACTTCACTTTACCTTTAAACATAAGTAATTCCATCGCGGGTATCTCTGTACTTCACTTTACCTTTAAACATAAGGTAATATGTTAAGATGTCCTTCAAGAATGCAGCTGCAGTCATAACATATGGGTTGTCCTGCCTCAGGCAGCCCTCGGTCGGCCGGATTCCAAAGTCTGGGTCCGGCGTCGGCCGGTGTCGCCTCCTCTCCGACGTCAGAACGGCTGGAGTATAAAGGCATCGGCCGACGCCATCTTCTTCAGTCTTTCTTGCCACGCGATGCCCGAAGCAGAAGCAGTTAACAAGTGCCGGTCGGTCAGCTCCTGTGTTTTCAGTACCGAAGTCATCTAAAAGCTAAGTACCCCGTTGGGGAACATTTTTTCTTGCCTCAGCCGATGTCAGAACAAATTGAGAAAGTTAATAATTGTTTGTCTTGTGGTAAACAAATACCTCATAAGGACTTCCATTCTTATTGCCTCCCTTGCCTGGGCCCAGACCACGACGTCTTGGCCTGTGCTGCCTGTGCTTGCTTTAATAAGCGCACTCTCAGGCGCCGGGCAGAATTTGCCGAAGACTTTTTCGGCGAATCTTTCGCTTATATCATGCCGTCGGAACAACCGACAACTCAATCTACCAAAAAACGAAAGGACCGGGACCGACATCCTCGGCCCGTATCCTCCATCGATACTCCTCCTAAACCCTCCGCGAGTGCTTCGGTCCCTTCGGAAGCGGTAATTCAACTGCTCCAGGCCGGCGACACAGCGTTAACACGTCCTTCGGTCTCGGAGTCTACACCGGTGCCGGTTGTTGATTTTCCTCCAGAAACTGAAGTTCTGGATCTACCCGACACCATTCCTGTGGACAAGGTTACTCCTGCACGTGGGGCAGCTAGGCCTCCTGTATCCATGTCCATCAAGGCCTTTGCACGTGCTAAGGCCACCAGCCAGGCCAAGGCCCATCCTAAACCTACTGCCCAGGCCCCTTCTCTGCAGATCTTATTTCTCTTATCAGGGGGTCTCGGCCTCATCCAGACAGAGGTTCTCAGCCGCCTGCAGAGAAAAGGCCCAGAACTGAGCAGGCCGACAACCTCTCTTCAGATGAAGCCTCTGGGGATTCTGAGCATTCAGATACCAAAGAAGAATCCTTCCAGGCCTATGAGGACTCTGATGCTGAGGAATCAATTCCCTCTGCCTCTCCTCCAGAGGATTTTTCGTTCGGTGAAGTCCTACACTCTATGAGGGATCATTTTAAATGGCAGGGTCAGGAATTCTCTGATTCCAGGAAAAAGCTACGTACCTTCCTCAAGCTACCCCAGCACAGGCCTTTAGCTATCCCTCCAGTTTTGGATGTCCTGGATGATGTTTTCTCCGACTCCAGTGCTAACCCTGATTCTCTCCCTCCTGCTCCTGTCAAGCCAGACAGATATTATAAGGTCCCTGACACCCACAAACATCTCTTTAAGGCCCATTCTGTGGATCTAGAAACTATTTCACAGGGCCCCAAGGGAGTGGCTACTTCCACAGCCAAGAATCCACTGCCAGCGGATCGGGAAGCTAGGTCCCTGGAGAGATGGGGTAAAAAAGTTTATACCTCTACCACCCTGGCCATGAGGTCACTTAACTGCCTTTTTCATATGTTTCAGTACCAGGATTTTTTACTGGATGATTTACAGGAAAAGCTAGCCTCTCCTGAGCTTATTGATAGAAAGGCATTGCAGGATTTAGTACATAACACTCAGCAGGTTAACAATCATTTTCTTCAGTGTGGTTATGATGCATTGGAGGCTTCATGTAGGGCAGCTATGACTGGGGTTGTTATACGTAGACATGCTTGGTTAAAAGAACAGCCACTGCCAGACCATGTTAAAGTAAAGTTACTTGATGCACCTCTGGAAAAACAGAAGCTTTTTGGTGCTAATGCACAAGATGTGTTGAAGTCCATTGAGGAAAAGGCTAAATCAGTACAGACAGTCAAGGATTTCCTCCAGGTTCAGCCACCCAGATTCAGCAGGAATTGGCCTTCAAAGAATTGGTCCTTTCCAGACACTGACAAGTTTCAAAGGGGAAAAAACAGGCGTGCCTGAGGTAGAGGGCAATACCGAGGCTCCTACAGGGGCCGCCAATGGCAACCACCAAATCAAAGTGGCGCAGGCAGTCCAGCTGCACCACAAGGACAACCACAATGACTTGACTTTCATACCGTCTACAAAGGCTCAAAGAGAAGCACTTTTGGGCGGAAAATTATCCTTATTCTCAAAAAACTGGCATATCTTAACCAAGGACAACTGGATTCTGGATTTAATAGAGAAAGGTTACAGATTCCACTTCCATACTTTACCAATAAGACAAGGCATGCCAAACCTGCCACTTCATCAAAGGGCAGAGGCAGTCATTCAAGTTTCAAAGCTGTTAAATATAAAAGCAATAGAAAAGGTCCCTCCACAGGAACAAGGCCAGGGATTTTATTCAAGACTGTTCCTTGTTCCAAGAAAAGAAAACAAATGGAGGCCTATACTGGACTTGTCTACTCTAAATACTTATCTCATTGTGCCAAAGTTCAAAATGCTGACGTTGCAGCAACTCCTTCCCATGCTGTGCAAGGGGTCTTGGCTGGTCACTCTGGACCTCAAGGAGGCATACCTGCATGTCCCAATCAGACAAAGCTGCAGAAGATACCTCAGATTTCTTGCAGGGACAGAGAATTATCAATTCTCAGCATTGCTGTTTGGCTTATCTACTGTGCCCAGAGTGTTCACGAAATGCCTGGCATCAGTAGTGGCACACTGCAGACTCCAGGGGATTCAAATATACCCCTACCTGGACGACTGCCTCATATAAGCAGACAACAAACAAACCTTGATAACAAACTTGGACAATGTCATTCAATTACTACAGGCCTTGGGATACACAGTCAACATTCAGAAATCAAGACTTCTGCCATCCCAACAGATTATTTTCCTAGGAGCCAAACTGGACACAAAAACACAAATGGCTTATCTCACAGAGGAAAAACAACAGCAGTTACCAGAGTACTTCAAAGGCCTAGCAAAGCTCTCCCAGCTGACTGCAAGGAAAATCCTGCAGGCCCTGGGGTTCATGGCATCTTGCATTCTTCTGATACCTTTGGCAAGACTTCATATGAGAAAGCTGCAATGGTACTTAAAAAGCTTATGGTCCCAACACAGCCAAAGCCTAGAGGACGTAATCCCACTCATTCCATGTCTGCAAAGAGAATTTTTGTGGTGGGCTCAAACAAGTCAGTTAAACAAAGGCATGTCTTTCAACAAACCTCAAGCAGGTCAAATGATTACAACAGACGCCTCAGACCATGGATGGGGGCGCACATGGAGGGCAGATGCATTCAAGGTCAATGGACACCAAGGGAAAGGCATCTGCACATAAACCAAAAAGAGATGTTGGCAGTGATGCATGCAATCGAGACTTTCGAAAAATCACTTCAACAAGGACATTTGCTAATAAGGACAGACAACACCACTGTTATGTGGTATATAAACAAGCAGGGAGGCACTCATTCTTATCCCCTCTGCAGACTAGCAATGATTCTCTGGGAAAAATCCCTAAGTCTGCAGATACATTTACAATCCCAGTTTGTGCCAGGCAAGGACAATGTACTGGCGGACAAGCTGAGCAGAAATTTCTTGGACCCACATGAATGGATGCTGCATCCTCACATTTTCTCACAAATAACAAGGACATGGGGAAGACCGGACATAGATCTCTTTGCTTCTCACATGAATCATCACCTGGAAAAGTTCTGTACAAGGACCCACCATCCTCTAGCCTGGAAAACGGTTGCTCTCTCCTTCAGCTGGAATTCCCTAACAATTTATGCATTCCCTCCTCTACCACTGCTGACCAAGGTGATACTGAAGATCAAAGCAGAACAACCAACAGGCATTTTGATAGCTCCAGACTGGCCAAGGCAGCACTGGTACCCATTGCTGTTGAGCATAACTCTGACCAAACCGTGGCCTCTGCCCCTATGGCCTCTGCTTCTAACACAACACAGTTACAGGACTGTTCATCAAAACCTGAAAACATTGCATCTGACAGCCTGGAGGTTACCATAACTCCTTCCGATATCTCTCTTTCCAAAAAAGTTCAAGAGATCTTACTGGAAGCACGCAGACCTTCCAGCAGAAAAACCTATTCAGCCAAGTGGAAGAGATTCATCATCTGGAATGCTAACAGGGGTCAGGATACAACAGTATTGAGTATACCTCAGATATTGGAATACTTGGCAGAAATGTCTCATACTAGTCTCTCATATTCTTCCATAAAGATTCATGCCTCAGCAATCTCAGCAAAATACAATTGTGATCCACCTGTCTTTTCACATCCTTTGCTAAGACAGTTCCTAAGAGGGATAAAGAATATCAAACCTCCCAGGAAACCGCCAGTACCTGCATGGGACCTCAATTTCGTCTTGGAAAAATTAACTCTTCCTCCCTTTGAACCAGCAACAACTTCAGAAATGCAATTTCTCTCATGGAAAACGGTTTTCCTATTGGCAATCACATCAGCAAGAAGAGTCTCTGAGATACAGGCACTCATGGCAGTACCTCCTTTTCTCATTTTTCATCAGGACAGAGTCTCTCTAAGAACCAATCCTTCATTCATGCCAAAAGTAATTTCCAGGGTGTCTCTAAATCAAGCCATTCACCTGCCTACTTTCTTCCCCAATCCTCAAAACAGGGGGGGGAGCACTGCTGCATACTTTGGACATACACAGGCAACTACGCTACTACTTGGACAGAACTAAGGCCACCAGAAAGTCTGACCAACTGCTTGTAGCCTATGCTGCTGGAGTACAAGGAAAAGCAATCTCCAAACAAACAATTTCCAAATGGATTGGACACTGCATCAGATTCTGCTATTCTTTTCATGGAAAAGGTGTGCCAGCCAATATTAGGCCACACTCCACCAGAGCTATAGCCACATCCACAGCTTTCCTAAGAGGAGTGGCTACAAAGGACATTCTAGAGGCTGCTACATGGAGCTCCGTGCATACATTTACCAAGCACTACAACCTGCCTTTGTACTCCAGATCCCAAGCAGGCTTTGCTTCGGCAGTCCTTTAGGGCATTTTAGCTACACCATCACTTTCTTAGTTCCAACCACCCCCAGCTTGGCTATGGTATTCAACCCATATGTTATGACTGCAGTTGCATTCTTGAAGGACATAGTACAGTTTTGTACCTACCATAAATGTAGATGTCCGATAGATATGCAACTGCAGTCGGATTTTCCCACCCTCCTACCCCTCTGCAACCTTCTTTATGGGTCCACTACCCCTATTCCTATTAGCTGGGGGTATCTCCTATGGTGTATCTGTTTATTACTGTTGTGCATGTCTGGAATTGTTTATCCATTCACCAAATTTAGCCTTCCTAAGAGGGCACCTGGCATCTGGGGCAAGAAACACTGAAGAAGATGGCGTCGGCCGATGCCTTTATACTCCAGCCGTTCTGACGTCGGAAAGGAGGTGACACCGGCCAACGCCGGACCCAGACTTTGGAATCCGGCCGACCGAGGGCTGCCTGAGGCAGGACAACCCATATGTTATGACTGCAGTTGCATATCTATCGGACATCTACATTTATGGTAGGTACAAAACTGTACTTTCTCAGTCTCGCCTTCATTCTTGCTGGATGGTTGGGCTCCAACTCGGCCTATGCTAAAGCTCAAGAGCTCATTTTACCGGCTCGAGGCAACCCTATATCCCATGATGCTAGGTGGTAACTACCCAGATCTCGCTGCCCACGCTAGCGAGGTTGCTCTTTTTACCGGCTCACAGGTTAGTGACTATTTTTTCACTAAAATCTTAGTCTTTTCCTTAGTTTTTCCCCTAATATACTATTTAATCTTTTATAGGCTAGTTTCTGGTTAATTTAAAAGTTTAGTCCCTATTTTTTATCCCTTATCCCTGTCATACTCCCACACCCTAGGTTAGGCCTTAGGCCCTTCCGTTTTATTCTAATTCCCTCACAGGGATTCTTAGCTGTGTGTGTGTTCCCTCAGTATCCCTGTATCCCTATTTGTTGGAGTGTGTGTGTGTGTGTGTTTTCTTCTATTTTTGGTTTTTCCTTTCGACTACAATATGTCGAAGGAGACAAAGGTCTCAGGCTTCAAGAAGTGTGACTCGTGCTGTTAGAAGATGTCTTTGACAGACGGTCACACTTCTTGTGTTTATTGCCTGGGACCCCTGCACCTGCAGGACTCTTGCTCAGTGTGCCATGCATTCAGCCCAAGAGTCCTGCAGGAGCGCAGGAATAAATTGATACTAAGGGGCTTATTAAAGCCCGAAGGTTCCCCGGCTAAGTCCGTGCTGGGGAAGCCTTCGAAACCACCTAAACCGTCGGCTCCAAGCTCTAAGCCTTCGGATGGTGGCTCATCTTCTGCAGCATTATCGGCTCCGGCTGGAGCCGATACCTCTGTATCTCAGCTACCTGCATTGGCTCCAGCCGGAGCCGATACCTCTAAGACTCTGTCTTCAAAGTCGGCTCTGGCTGGAGCCGACGTATCTACGGCTCCATCATCCCTGATGCCCTCCACACACAAGAGGTCCAGATCTCCATCTCTGGAGTCTATACATTTGACTCCGAGGTCACCGTTACTCTCGGAGCGGAGACATCGGAGCCATTCCTCTCAGTCTTCCAGGCTTTCCGATCACGTCTCATCAGACAGCGGCTATGTCCATATAACAGACTATTCCTCCTTCGACTCTACCCCAGTGTTTGGAGCCGGAGCTCCTCGGAGCCGTGACCGTTTTGATGTCAGAGCCGATACCTCCCCCTTCGGCTCCTTCGTCTGCTCCGATCTCGTCCATGGTGCCATCCTTGGAGGGATCCGGGCGCTTGGACTCTCGCCGCTCCGAGGCGGTGGCATCGGACCCTTGTCCGACCTCGTTCTCCCTCTTGGAGCGTTGGCGTTGGTGAGTTCGGCCCCGACATCAGCTTCGGAGCCATCCCTGTCGGTGCCGGCTGGGGTTCCTAGCTCTTCGGAACGGGAGCTCTCTAGCCTGCCTGACAGGGGCACTTTTGAGGTCATGAGGAGCGTATTGGCCCCAGTGCCTGCTCTACGGTCAGCTCCTCCCACTATAGCGCCTGCTGATGTCTCTTCCCACTCTCTCGCCCCCGGCCATCGAGATCCAACGCCTCAGGTTTCCCCATTGGGAATATCCTCCTCTTCCAAGGTTTCCCCTGATCCATCAGGTGAACCCCCGCATAAGAGGACATGTAAGAGGAAGCATGTGGACTCCCCTGAGTCCGTCACATCTGATACCGACTTAGGTGAGTCGGAAGGATCCCCAAGGTCCCCCTCTGAGGATGTCTCTTTCTCTGACATCATTGAAATCCTTAAACAGAGGGGGAACTGGTCTTCCCTTAATCCTTCTGAGGATGAGTCTATTTACCTGGAGGCTTTTGGTTCTCGACCCTCCACCTCCTGGGTGTCTCCGCCCTTCGACCCCCTTATGGAAGTGGTGGCACGGAAGGCGTGGACGGCCCCTGACTCATTGGAACCCACCCCACGGAGGCCTTTAAATTTATAACAGCCCCTTCTGATAAGCAGTTTTTATCCAAAGGTGTCCCAGTTGATGCCATGGTGGTGGCGGCAACCACTAAGAAGGAACTGGCTGATCCTTCAGTACCGATCCATCCTCCTAACAAGGAATCTAGGACAATGGACAGGTACGGCAAGCGGATGTTCTAGTCAGCGACCTTTGCCATGCGGTTGCTGAACTACTTATGCCACTTCACCCGTCTTCAAAGAGACATTCTTAAAGAACTGGGTGAGGTCCTACAGGATCCATCAGCTGCTGGGTCTCAGGAAAAAATTAGCTCACAGCTTGGAACCCTGAATTCCATTGTCAACTCCTCCATGCGGCTTATTTCATATGCAGCCGATGGAGCGAGTAGGGCCGCAGGCACAGGTGTGGTTTGAGGCGTCACGCCTGGATGCGGCTTTGTAACTTTGCAGACCCCTTCAAGGTGTCTTTCACTAACTCCCCCTTTGATGGTTCAGCGTTGTTTGGACCTAAAGTGAAAGATACTTTGACCAGATGCTAACAAGATGGCAAGACTCTTTCTGCTGTAGGAGTCTCTTTTTCTACCCCATCTAGACCATATCCTAAGGGTAAAAAGGGTGGAAAAATGTGGTTCCGTAAATCGCAAGGAGTCGCGCCTGACGCAAGAGGTCAGTTCACCCCTAGAGGCAGAGTGGGGAACAACAACAACAGACACCGTCCAAGAGGCAGAGGGGGTCCGCAGAACCAGGGTAGCAGAGAAACCCTCTCTGACAAACCCTTCCAGCATCCCTGAGGTATTGCCCGACTGTCCACCTTCGGAAGCAGTCGGGGAAGATTATCGCTGTACCCACAAGCCTGGCTCTCCCTCACTCAAGACAAATAGGTGCAGTCGATCATATCCGAGGGTTACAAAATCCCCTTTATCCAAACCCCAATGATTCAAATGGGGTCTCTTCCAGACGTTCCACCCAGTCTAAGGGAACAAGCAGCACTAGAAATATCAAAGCTGCTAAAAAAGAGAGCCATCCAGCCAGTCCCAGCAGACCAGCTAGGATCCGGAGTCTACTCAAAGTTCTTTTTGGTACCAAAAAAACAGGGGACTGTAGGCCAATATTGGATCTCAGCAATCTAAACAAGTCTGTAAAAAGAATGAGGTTCCGGATGGTCACGCTACAGTCCAATGTGATAGTGTTCAATCTCGACGTTTGTTCTTACACATGGGGTTCGGAGCCGATCCTCGGCTCCGTGTCGGCCGCTTGCAAGCTCTGCATCGAGAAGAAGCTCAAGACAACCTAATACCCACAATCCCCCTCTGCCTTTACCTCAGATCTAGTTTGCCGCTGCTGCGTTCGCATCGCTGGGATCTAGCTCGAGCAACTTGAGATAAGATATAACTTTAATTTTGTTATATTTTAGAAAAATTTGTTCTAAAAGTACCTTTTGGTAGACATAGTGTATGTGTGTGTGTAGGTAGAATTTCTCGTACCGTTAAGTTTATTTAACTGGTTAGAGTTTTTCGGGGCCTATCACCCCTTACTTAAATTTGACAACCGGACTGACATATACATCGGATTCGACTTTTTTCTATTGGATTTGTCTCTTATACTGGACTTGACTTTTCTCTTACCTGTAAGATGTCTGAGAAAATTAAATCAGGCTTTAACGTTGCCAGTGTGGCCAAAAATGTCAGTTACTGACAACCATAGTTCCTGTGTCTATTGCCTTGGCCTCTCCACTTACAAGAGGACTGTTCAATTTGTCACTCTTTTAGTGGGAGGGTCATGACAGATAGGCGCAGGAAACTCATGGACAGGGGTTATTAACCCGTCCTTTCAGGAGGCTTTGGATGCTCCAGACCAGGCAACGAAATCCTGTAAGGAAGCGAAGACGCCGGACCGCAAGTCATCGGCTCCAAGCTCTTCGAGTAAAGTTAGATCACCGGTTCCACAGACTTCGGGGCCGAGTGTTCAACTGGTGTCAGTTCCTGAGCCTCGAGTCTTGGAACCGGTGATGGAGCTCCCTCCCTCGACTCTATTGAGGTCGGCTCCGTCTTGGTTCCTTCGACCCGCTTCTTCTAAGCTCTCCGATGTCGATGTGGTGCAGAAGTTATTGGAGCATTCGGCCCTATCCAAACTTATTTCGGTTTCCACCCAGTTGGTGTCGAAACTTGAAGGCCTCCCATTGTCTCCATCCATTCCTCCTCCGAGACCTGTCCAGTCTTTGGAGCTGGAAGAGGTTGATCTTCTGATTGTGGAGCCCTCGGGTCCAGAACCGTCCTTTTCTAGGTCTGTTCCTCTCACCTCGACTCCATCGGTCCCGGTACCGGAGTCTCGGAGCCAACGATCTGTCCTTGGTTCCGGGGCCGAGAGTCGAACCGACGTTTCGGTTCTGACTCTTCCTCGGGCCTCGGCGGATCGATTCGGCTCCATCCTCGGGTCGATGCCTTCGTGCCTGTTTCGGGATTCTTCCCATTTCTTCGAACCGAGATTCTTCACTCGGGACCCGGGGCTTTCGATCTAATGAGGAAGGTGTTGTCTACCCAGACAACCACATCAGTAGAAGCAACCTCTCCTCCCCATAAAGGGCCGTTATCCTCCTCTGCACCCACGGCCACATCCAAGCCGAGCACCGGTGTCTCAGCCACCCCTGAGGGTGTCCTCTTCCTCGGAGGCTTCTTCGGATGCTCCCCACGAAGAAGTCCCTAGGAAAAGATTGTGTAAGAGGAGACACTTAGATTCTCCACAAGAATCCTTGACATCCGATACTGACTTAGATGAGTCAGAAGGGTCCCCTAAGTCACCTTCAGAAGATGTCTCTTTTTCTGACATATTGGAGATCCTGAAACTGACTGGCAGTCCCTCCCCCCTTCTGAGGATGAGTCAGTCTTGCTGAAGGCATTCGGTGCTCGCCCTTCCTCCTCCTGGGTCACTCCGCCCTTCAATGAATTAATGGAACTTATTGCTCGAAGGGCGTTGGAGGCTCCTGACACAGTGGAACCAGTCCCTAGGAAACCCAATAAGTATATCACTGCACCCCAGGACAAGACTTACTTGACAAAAGGAGTTCCAGTGGACGCTATGGTGGTGGCAGCGGCCACGAAAAAGGAGATGTCGGAATCTTCCTCATCTGTCCATCCCCTAATAAAGATTCTAGGACTATGGACAGGTATGGGAAGCATTTTTAGTTCAGCGGCTTTTTCCATGCGATCCCTGAACTATTTGACCCACTTTACACGACTACAGAGGGATCTAGTCAGAGTTGGCAGATACCCTCCAGGGTACTACAGATGCTGCTGTCTCAGAGAAAGTGACAGCGCAACTTAATACCCTTACATCCATTGTGAACTCGTCCATGAGGCTGATCTCTTACGCAGCGAAGGTTCGAGTAGGGCAGCAGCTTCAGCGATTGCTCTTCAGACAATCCTGGATGCGCTTATGTTCATTTGCAGAAGCCTTCAAGTCTTCCTTTACTAACGCCCCATTTGACGGTGCCACTTTTTGGCCCCAAAGTAAAGGAGACCCTTACCCGGTGTGAGCAGGAGGGAAAGACTCTGTCTGCTGTCGGAGTCCGTTTTCCACCCCAACCAGACCGCACCCCAAAGGGCAACGTGGTAGAAAATGTGGTTTCGAAAATCCCAAGGATCTTTCCCAGGCACACAGGGTGATGCCCCTTCTAGAGGCAGAGGAGGGGCAGAGGTGGAAGACGCCGCCCTGGCGGCAGAGGGGTCCAAAATCAAGGTGACAGGGATACACTCCTGGTAAACCTTTCCAGCACTCCTGAGAGGAGGCCCGACTGTCCTGCTCTGGAGGCAGTCGGGTCGCTAGCTTTATACCCTCAGGCCTGGCAAAACATAACTACAGACAAGTGGGTAAAAGCGTGGTTGCCAGAGGTTACAATATACCATTTCTGTCCTATCCCATTCCAAAGAAAAGACTCCCAGATGTACGCCCCATCTGCGAGAGCCAGCAGCTATAGAAATTTCAAAGCTGCTAGAAAAAAGAGTCATCCAACCAGTCCCAGCGGACCAAAGAGGATTCGAACTTACTCAAGGTTCTTTTTAGTTCCAAAGAAAACAGGGGACTGGAGGCCCATTCTGGACCTAAGCGACCTCAATACCTTCCAAGAAAGAAAAGTTCGAATGGTCACGCTTCAATCGATCCTTCCATTCTTACAGAAGGACGACTGGATGTGCTCAATAGATCTGAAGGATGCATACTACCACATCAAAATGGCCAGGGCATCCAGAGGTCATTTGCGCTCCGGCTGGGTGCCAGTCACTTTCAATTTCGAGCCCTGCCCTTTGGTCTGACCTCAGCCCCCAGGGTCTTCACCAAATGCATGGCAGTGGTAGCCTCACTTGAGGCGCCTAGGATTCCAGGTGTTTCCGTATCTGGACGACTGGCTCCTTTCTGCCACCACCCAGCGTCAACTAGTACAGGCCAGAGACTACACTCTTCAACTGTGTGTTCACCTCGGAATTTCCGTAAACTTCGGAAAATCCTTACTACAGCCATCACAGCGTATCTTATTCATAGGAGCGGAATTAGATACACATCAGTTAATTCTAAGACTTCCTCCAGAAAGGATACTTTCACTTCAGACTCATATACGTCTTCTTCTCTTGTCCAGGAAATCTCCAGCAAAACTGGTACTGAAGGTCTTGGGACTCATGTCAGCTTCTCTTATTGCAATACCCTTGGGAAGACTGCACATGAGAGTCCTACAATGGCTACTGTTTGCACAATGGTCGTTCCAACAACTACCTCTGACACACCTAGATTCTTATAACAACACATGCAAATCACACCTAAACTGGTGGCTTCAGACTTGCAACCTTTCCAAGGGGAGACCATTTGTGCTACCCAATTGCCACGGTGACCACGGACGCTTCCCTGATACCGTGGCCGGGCATCTTTCAGGGACAGACAGTCCAAGGCGAATGGACCAATTTAGAGTACTATCTGCACATCAGTGTTCTAGAGTTGAGGGCAGTGTTTCTAGCGTTGCAACACTTTGCTCCCCTTCTTCCTCTGGGAACTATTGCAGTTCAGACGGACAACATGTCTGTAGTCTGGTACATAAACAAGCAAGGAGGAACCAAGTCCTATCAGCTATGCAGAGAGGCCATGAGAATCTGGCAATTGTCGGAGTCCACGGGTCGCTTTCTGATAGCAACGACATCCCGGGTCATCCAACGTCATAGCCGACAGGCTGAGCAGAGCAATACTGTTACCGCATGAGTGGTCCCTAAAACAGTCAGTTGCGAAAGATTTTTCGCGTGGGGCCAGCCTTCCTGCGATCTGTTTATGCCTCCAATGAACGCCAAATGCAGGAGCTACTTTGCCCTATTACCCCTCCAGGGAAGTCCCCAGGGACGCACTGATTCACGATTGGCCCCCGGGTCTCCTGTATGCATTTCCTCCCTTCCCCCTGATCACAAAGTTTCTCCAGAAAGCCAACAACCTACACAGGACAATAATCCTCATTGCCCCATTCTGGTCTCGTCAAATTTGGTTCCCCTTCCTCATGACACACTGCATTCGGGGACCCTGGATCCTGGACCCAGAGCCAGATCTATTGACTCACTCGTCAGGGGCTCCCCACCCCTCGCTCTTGTCCCTCCATCTAGCAGCTTGGCTGCTCCAATTCCCAACTTAGCCAGGTCTGATCTTCTCTCACCTGCAGTTCAGAGTATATTAGTGGCTTCTCATAAAGCTTCCACTACTAAAACATATACTAGTAAATGGAAGCGCTTTGTATTCTGGGCAAATACGCAGCAAGTGGACCCTGTCATAGCTCCCTTGAATAAAATATTAGAGTTTTTAACAGAATTGTTCCATCAGGGTGCTTCTCCTGCCACATTAAGAGTTCAATTGGCTGCCATTTCTAATTTCCATGTGGAAGAATGTGGGGCTCCTGTTATGGCCCACAGACTTTGTAAAGCCTTTTTAAAAGGGTCTTTTCATATTAGACCACCAATTAGATCTCCTACGTCACCTTGGAGTCTAAACTTATTATTATCTAAGTTGATGCTATCCCCCTTTGAACCAGCCTCCTCTTGCCCATTGAAATTTTTGTCGTGGAAGACTCTCTTTTTTGTAGCCATTACATCCGCTAGGCGAGTATCTGAACTTCAAGCTCTCTCCATTAAGCACCCTTATTTGATCTTTCACTCTGACAGAGTGTCTCTTCGCACTAATTCATCCTTCCTTCCTAAAGTTTGTTCTATTAATAATATTAATCAATCCATTGAATTACCCACTTTCTTCAAGAATCACTCCAATAAAATGGAGTATATGTTACACAAATTAGATGTCCACAGACAACTAAGGTTTTACTTGGATAGAACAAAAGATCACAGAAAATCTGATCAACTTTTTGTAGCCTTTGGTGACAACAGGAAAGGAGTAGCGGTTACCAAAAGAACTCTTTCTAAGTGGTTAACTGATTGTATCATCTATGTCTATGATTCTTCAGATCAAACTCTTTTGCACAAACCCAAAGGACATTCCACAAGGTCAGTGTCTACATCCCTGGCTCATGCAGCTCGCCTACCACTAGACGCTATTTGTGCGGCTGCTACTTGGTCTAAACCACATACATTCATTTCTCATTATAAGGTAGATAAGGTTTCTAGGGACAGGGCAACCTTTGGTTCCACTGTGCTCAAGAACGTCCTTCCGTGAGTTCCTCAGGAACAAGGAGCTAGGGATGCTATCCATGTGTAAGAACAAACGGCGAGATTGAACACTATCACATATAGAAGTTATGTCCTTACCATAATGTTCCATGTGGAGTGTTCATCTCGCCTTTGTTCTTACATTCCCACCCTCCCGCCCTTAGGAAGAACGTTCAGTTTGGTGCCTGGCCTGGGGCATTCTGCTTCTGCATTGCAGTTGTTGTATATATAGTTGACATGTATATATATGTGTATATGTGTATATATATATATATATATAGACTCTTAGTTCTGTGCATATGTGATATAAGCATGAGTGTGCTCTCTCTGACTACTGGTTTGCTTGCAAACTAGATCTGAGGTAAAGGCAGAGGGGGATTGTGGGTATTAGGTTGTCTCGAGCTTCTTCTCGATGCAGAGCTTGCAAGCGGCCGACACGGAGCCGAGGATCGGCTCCGAACCCCATGTGTAAGAACAAAGGCGAGATGAACACTCCACATGGAACGTTATGGTAAGGACATAACTTCTATTTTTACCCCTTCTGGGCAAGGGCAATTGGATGTGCTCAGTGGACCTTCAGGATGCGTACTATCACATCAAAATGCACAGGTGCTCCAGAAGGTTTCTCAGCTTCAGGCTGGGAGCCCGTCACTACCAGTTCAGAGCCCTGCCCTTTGGTCTCACTACAGCCCCCCCGAGTGTTCACCAAATGTATGACAGTGATTACGGCTCACCTGAGATGTCAAGGATTCCAGGTGTTTCCATATCTAGACGACTGGCTCCTCACTGCCACCACCAGGCGTCAACTTCTTCTAGCCAGGGACTACACCATCCACATTTGCAAAGAGCTAGGTATCTCTCTAAATTTCGAAAAGTCTGCCTTGTCGCCTTGTCAGTCTATTACCTTCATAGGCGCCACCTTGGACACCGTTCAGCTCTCAGCAAAGTTAACAGAGCAGAGGGTCTTAGATATTCAAAGTCATGTTCACGTCCTTCTTCAGAACAACAAATTTCAGACCAGGTATGTTCTGAAGGTGTTAGGTTTCATGGCAGCAGCCATCACGCTCCTTCCCCTTGCCCGATTTTACATGCGGCTTCTTCAATGGATGCTTTTCTCCCAGTGGTCCTTCCAACAGCTCCCTATGATACACAAGATCCTAATAACTCTATCTTGCAGAAAACATCTATTTTGGTGGATGGTCTCCCCTCAAGTCCATCAAGGCAGACCTTTTACTCCCCCCCCCCCCCGGTCGCCACAGTCACAACGGACGCCTCCCTGATTGGGGGGGGGGGGGCATTTTCAGGGCAGGACAGTCCATGGCACATGGCAACCCTTCGAATGCCACTTGCACATAAATGTCCTGGAGATGAGAGCAGTGCTTTTGACGTTGCAAGCCCTTCAAGACTCTCTTCCCCTGGGGACGATTGCAATTCAGACGGACAATATGTCCGTAGTATGGTATATCAACAAGCAGGGCGGAACCAGGTCATAATCCCCTGTGTCGAGAAGCACTCAGACTCTGGCAATGGGCGATCTCTTCTCAGCGGTTTCTGATAGCAACACACATCCCCGGGAAGTCGAACGTCATAGTGGACAGGCTGAGCAGAGCTGTTCTCATGCCTCATGAGTGGTCTCTCAAGCAATCGGTGACGGACAAAATATTTTGAAAGTGGGGGTTTCCTTGCTGCAATCTTTTTGCAACACCACAAAACAGCAAGTGCCACGACTTCTTCACTCTCTTCCCCCTTCCAGGCCATCCCCCCAGAGACGCTCTATTTACACCTTTCCCCCCTTTCCATTAATCACACAAACAATTCAGAAAGCTACCGCCTTGAGGGCCAAGATGATCCTCATTGCCCCTTATTGGCCTCGACAGATATGGTTCCCTTTCCTGCATCGCTATCTTTTGGAGCAGCCTTGGCATCTGGATCCAATGCCAGATCTTTTGGCCCATCAATCAGGGCAGCTGCTCCAATCCCTCCAATCTCTCAACCTCACAGCTTGGTTGCGCCACTTCCGTCCCTAGCCAGGCTTCCAATGATTTCAGATTCTGTCTGCGATATTATCATAGCATCCCTTAAGTCTTCCACCAGAAGGATCTATGCTAGTAAATGACAACGCTTTTCCTTTTGGGCAAAGGCTAGGAACATCGATCCGTTCACTGCTCCAATACACTCCGGTCTTGGATTTCCTAGCCGAAATCTTTCACTCCGGATCTTCTTCCTCTACAGTAAAAGTTCAGCTAGCAGCCATCTCAAGTTTTCACATAGGCTTGTCGGACTCCAACATCATGTCCCATAAGCTTTGCAAGGCATTCCTCAGAGGTATCTTTTTACTCAGGCCTCCGATCAAAGACCCCCCACCACAGTGGGATTTAAACTTAGTTTTAGCATCCTTGATTCTCCCTCCCTTTGAACCTGCGGCCTCCTGTTCCTTGAAGTTACTTTCCTGGAAGACACTATTTCTAGTTGCCATTACGTCTGCTAGGAGAGTATCTGAACTTCATGCCCTCTGCATTCGCCCTCCTTATTTAGTGTTCCACAAAGACAGGGTTTCTCTAAGAACTAACCCGTCTTTTTTACCCAAGGTGGCTTCTCAGACAAATTTAAATCAATCTATTGATCTTCCAGTTTTCTTTCCTAAGTATTCAAACAGGGCGGAGCAAAAACTACATTGTCTGGACGTTCATAGTCAGCTCTGCTTCTATCTGGACAGAACTAAACAATTCAGGAAATCTGATCAACTCTTTTTATCTTATGCTGAGAGTAAAAAGGGTCTTCCGGTATGTAAAGTAACCCTGTCTAGGTGGCTGTCTTCTGTGATTACCTGTATTTATCAACTCAGAGGTAAAGAATTGCCTTCTAGGCCAAGAGCCCATTCAACCAGAGTGTTGGCTACATCCACAGCCTTTCAAGCTAGATTACCAATAGACACTATCTGTGCGGCTGCTACATGGGCCTCTCCTCATACTTTCGTTACACATTACAAATTGGACATGGCCTCCAGAAACGGGGCAAATTTTGGTTCCACCGTTCTCAAGAGTCTGTTCCAATGAGCCACCCAGGATGAAGGTGCTAGGGACGCGGTCCCATCCAGCAAGAATGAAGGCGAGATTGACAACTTAACATTGAGAAGTTATGTACCTACCATAACGTTCCATGTTAGTTGTCTTCTCTCGCCTTCTTTCTTGCGTCCCGCCCACCATCACCCTAGTCTGGACAGACCGAGAGGTTTTTCCCCTTCTTTCAGGGGACCTTATCTTGCACTATTCCTAGCTCAGACAGTTGGTCCTGGGGTAGATACAGCTTCAGGTAGTGATATTTGGGGAGTTCTTCTTTTTCCTCCTCCACCTCAGAGGGGAGACTGAATTGGCTATGGTTTCTTAGCTACCAAACGAGATCTGGGTAGTTACCGGCTAGCATCATGGGATATGGAGTTGCCTCGAGCCGGTAAAATTAGCTCTCAAGCTTTAGTATAGGCCGAGTCGGAGCCGAGGTTCGGCTCCGAA